>NC_044988.1:105256354-105474442 GCF_008728515.1 Papio anubis | reverse complement strand
TCCCGGCGGAGGCGCCCGCGACCCCGGGCCGGGACGCCGCGCCGCGCGTTCTGGGGAGACCCCGGCTCCAGGCGTCCCGGGGCGCTCCCCACCGCCCGCTGGGTTTCCCTGGATTTCTGGGGACCCGCGCGGCCTCCCCTGGGACCCGACTGGCCGATTCGGCCCTCCGGGTGTAGAAGCTCGGGCAGGACTGGCCCGGGGCCAGGGCAGAGGGACCCACCCCTCCCGGCGCATCTGCGCAGCAGCCTGGCCCAGCCGGGCCGGCGTCTCGCCCTCCCGGTCCAGGTGGGCCCGTTCGTGGGTCGTCGCCGCCTCCCGCTCCTCCCCCACGCGGGTCCCAGCCTGGGGAGAAACTGGGGTCCGGCCGCAGGGGAAGGGGGCTTCGCCTCTCGCCAGCTTCTATGCCTCTGCGGAGCTGAGGTCGGGGGCCCCCAGCTTCTTCTCTAAGAAACTCAGCGGAGCCTGGGGCCCGCTGCGCACCCCGCACTGCCAGGGCGGACCGAGGCCTTCCGACGGAGTTTCCTGCTTCTCTTGCTGGGATCGTGTGGGGTCGGAGGTCAGAGGTCACCTCCCAGCCCCTCTGCCAGGCTCTGGGGGAAGTTTGGTCTTGGACTCTCGTCGTGGAACCGCTTAAACCTGTGGGTCTGCAGGCCGCGAGGCCCGGTCCTTGGAGTTGGCCTCCCAGGCCGTTCCACTCCCTCCCCCAACCCCCGCGCGGGGCCTCCCGATTGGAGGTGTTTCACCCACGTGCTGGTGGGCCCGTCTCCCTGGGCCGCTGGGTGCCCTGAGCTGCGTTCTCTGCTGTGCGTTCCTTTCTGTGTGTGGCTGGGGTGTGGACCCGTGGACACCGGAGGCAGCCCGGACTCCCATCCCGTGGAGCTGCCTCCGGGAGCGCGTGCACCTTGGTGTTCCCGCCCGCCAGCGTGGCCGCCCTCTCCTGCCTCCTGCCAGGGTCCGTGTCCCCCCACGTCGCCCGTTCTTCCCACCCACCCCTCTTTTCCTCTGGCGGGCTCCTGACCTCCTTCCCTCCTGTTCTCCAATGGGACACTCAGCTCAGCGTTCTGCAGGGTGTTTTAGCCTGTAGCATCCCCAGCAGGGGCGCCTAGAGTTAGGTCAGGGTTCAGGCAGCACCCCCCACCTCTCAGCCACCCATCCCTTCTTCGCCCGGCCACCGTCGGAGCACCCCGTCCTCTGTGGGGCCTTTCCCAGCCCCTCCCTTCGAGAGGCCTCTTGGCGTTTTCCTTTGGGGTCACCGTTGGGTGGTAGCCGAGCCAGAGTCCAAGGGGAGGAAATTAAAGGAGCTGCCACCCAAGGTGGTGGCCCCCTGTCCTTTCAGCAAAGCCACTTGGAATGGGCACAGAAAGTGGAACAAGATACCACTTGTCACCTCTTAGTGGCCAGGGATCCTTTCGCAGTGGTCACACCCAGGGCCCGATGGCGCTGGCCCCGGCCTGGAGGGAGGGTGGCCGCTGCGGCAGAGGCACCACCGGGGAGATCTGGTGCTGGGAGCAGTGGGAACTGGGCTGCTGCAGGCTTGGAGAACAGGCTCTGTTCTTTAACACCGGCTGTTGGAAGGGTGCGCAAGGCCGCTCTGCCCTGGCCGGGGGGCTGGTGGTGACTTTTTAAAAATTCTTCAATTCTTCGTGTGTTTTCCAATTAAAGCATGAGGCTGCATTATTCGTGAAACAACAGTGGCGATCTTGGTGCTGAGCGGTTCTTCCAGGCCTGCGCTCCTCTTGGCCTCCGCCTCTGGAGTCCTGCTTTCCTGGTTTGTGGGCAGTGTGGTCTCCCAGACCTGAGGGATGGAACGGGGAACGAAGGTGTCATCCTTTCCGGGATGTTGAGTTCCCAGGGTTCCACCCTGTGCCCCTTCCTCTGAGGTCTGTGCCTCTGACCTGTGTCCCTGGAACACAGAGGGCACTGAGTGCCCACTGGCCCCAGCCACCGTCAGTGGGGCAGAGCCCATGTTCCTTTCTCAGCCAGCCCTGTCCTAGCCAACTCCACACACTGTCCCCAGGCTGCCTCTCTGCATCTCACAGCCCCTTGGGGTCATTCCATCCCCTTTGCAGGGTCACGTGGTGGGTTCCGAGGTCCAGTTGGACTGTGGCCGGTGGGACGAGGCTCCGAGTCCACGGTGGAGGGGGCAGGTGGCACCCCTTACCCCAGGCTACACCAGCATGTTTCTCCGGAGAACCAGGGCCTTCTGCGGACCCCAGTGTAATGAACACATTTGGGAACTTGACTCTGGGGCCCCCTGACTCTGCCGTTCCCCCAGCCCAGTCCACCTTTGCCTTGGTAGTGCATGTCCCTGCCTCAATGGCCCAGGCTGGCCAGCCTCCCATTGTGGTTCTAAGGACAAGATAGGCCACTCTCCACTTCAGGGTGACATTTTTGGCCTGGGCTGAGGAAACCTGGGGCTGGGCTTCCAGGCCTGGCTCGAAGGGGAGGCAAAGCCCTGTGGTGTGAGGCCGTGGAGCGTCCTCCAGGACAGGGGAGAAGTAGTGCTAGTCCCTGTCTGGACGCTGGACCTGAGCCATCGTCTGATGTGCGTGGGCAGGTGCGGGAGTTTGTGAGGTCTGATTGGGTCTGGTCTGACTGGGGGCTGATGAGGGGGCATGGGAACCTGTAGAGCTGGCTCACTGGGGCCTCTCACCCCATCTCCAGTCAGGCTCCCTGGCAGTGAGTGTCTGCAGACCCAGCTCCCTAGGTCTTGGGCCTTCCCCGAGGTGCCCTCTCCCCAGCATTTCGTTCCTTTCCTGGCACCCTTTCTGGGCACGCTCTTGGTCCTCCCAGAGGTGGGCAGTCGGGCCTTGGGTGGGGGAGCTTGGCCAGCCTTCCTCTACTCTTATCTCCCCACTGGACCCCAGTTCAGAGCTGTGTGTGGCCCCCACGCCGGCCTCCCCGAGGCGCCCCCTAATCCCCAGGTGGATCTCGTTTCCCTTTCAGCCTGTCCAGAGTCACTGAGGAGATGTGACTGGAAGGTTGTTTGGGCCTTGGCTCTGGGGGCCGGAATGCGGGGTCACCCAGGCCGGGGGCTGCTGCTGCACGCCTGCCCCCCGCCCCCTCCCCGCCGGCCTCTCTCGCAGGGCAGGATCCTGGCGACCTCTGTTTTTTTTTTTTAGCAGATCCTTGCTCTCACCAGCTCTGGCGCTTGGTGAGATGAGATCATTTGTAAAATATGCTTCCTGGCTGGCTGGGGCTCCCTTACTGTGTCACCTGCAGCTGCCCATTTGCTGGGAGCCCCAGCTCCCTCAGCTGTGGCCTTCCTGCCTTTGTTGTTTACAGTTTGGGTTTTGGAAGCACACACCCTTACACAGGGTCTCAGCAGGGCGCAGTGGGCGGGCATGAAGGTGTCTGTCTGGAAGTATTGGAGGCTTGTCATTTGGGGACATGAACTCTGGGTCCGGCACTCACTTCTGTCCACACAGGGGATCAGCTGAGTAGGGGAGGGCATTTGGGACCCTGACCTGGGGCTCCTGGGGCCCCACCACATCCCCAGTGTCTGCTTGCTGGGCCTGGTCCCCATTGGAGCACTTGGCAGCCAGAACCCTGGGCTCAGGTCTCCTGGGAGAACGCCCAGCCCGGGCTGTGTGACCTTGAGTGAGGAGGTCCTTCCTGAGGCCATCCTGCTACAGAGTAGCATCCTCTGCCTCCTCCGAGGAGCTGGAGGCTGAATGTGGGCAGCCTGGCCTTTCCGCCTTCACGCCGGCTGGGGCTGGCCTGGGGGCCGTTGGGCCGGTGAAGTGACTGAATCCCAGTGAGGCTCATTACCCTTTAAGAGGAGGCCGCCATGGAGTCTCCCGGGAGAACGAGAGGCAGGCTTTTCTCCAGACGTGGTTTGCAGGGACCCACGGGGAGGAGAGGCTGCTCTGGGTCTCTCTAAAGGAACCTCCCCTCCCCCAGTGCGGGGCCCTGGCATCCAGGAGGGCACAGCGCCATGGACGGCCGCGAGCTCCTGGGCCCGCCCAGCTCCTGCCCCTGTGCCTGGGAAGCAGGCAGGGCTGCGGGCGGGGAACAAAGGGGCCTGAAAGTGCCCATATATAGTCACTGGGGTGAGCAGCAAGCCATGCTGCAGGGATGTCTCCCAAGCTCAGTCTGGCCGGCCCCAGCCCAGCCACCGGAGCCCCGAGGGCAGCCTGGCCCTGGGCTGGTGGTGGCCTCCCTGGTAGTCTGTGAAGGGGTAGAGCATCAACCTCAGCATAGTCATGCCTCAAGATATGTTTGTTGATTGAAAATAAAAATCTCCCCAGCCCTCCATAGTCAGGCTTGAGTACATTTCAGGAGCTGGTGTTGGAAGCTGAAGGCTGGAATCCAGGCTGTGCTGTTGGTCAGAGCCGTCTGGGGTCCCTCCCGGAGGGCGCTGGGAGCTGGGTGCCTGCTGAGAGGAGACTGGTTAGCAACCCAGCCCCCACCCCACAAAATGCTGGTGCCTTCCTCATGACAGTGATACTTTAGATGCCCCTCCCCACCCCTACTGTCCTGGGGCCTCCTCCCAGTTGGCTAGTGTTTTCTGGAAGAGTTACCTCCTCACTCTTGGGCACGCCTGGAGTCAGGGGGCAGCTGTGGGTGGTCTTTGAGGGAGTCAGCGCTGGCTTTGCCTTTGGATCGGAGCAGAAGGAAGTCGTCGTGCATCTTTCTCCTCCCAGGGTCCTCCTGAGGCATCCCCTGTGGCCAGGGCCCCCACCCAGGCTGGGCATCTGCCCCGGGGGATGTGCCCGTCTCTCTTCTACCACCCAGTTGGTATCTGTGCCAAGAAAGGGGAAGGAACCATCTTTGCTGCATTCCTGACTTTTGTGCTGTTAAAAAATCAGCGTTAACAGAGTTTTGTTCATTTAATTTCATTTCCGTTGCACAGCTAAGCGCCTTTGTTAAATTTTGTATATTGATACTTTTTGTTGTTGTCAGCAGTTTTTTCTTTCTCTTTTTTTTTTTTAGATATAAAGCCATTAGGGTGAGAGAAGATTAAAAAGATACATTACAATTAAAATGTTAATGAAATCCGCATCACACAACTTTTGAAACCCTTTAGGCATTAATCTTGCCTGTGTCATGTCCATTAACTTTGGCTATTCTTATTCCACACTGACCCCTGCTGAGAGATTTGTGCTATAATTGGATTTTTTTTTAATAAAAAAGGAAAAAAAAAAGCTTTTAAGAAAATAGAGGTTGAGTGGTCGGCCGTGGCTCCTAAATGAAGAGGGAAAGTAGAAGAACAGGACTCACTCTGTTGGGGCTGGGGTCCTCCGTATGAATGGGGACAAGGGTCACTCAGGGCCTCCCCCAACTGTAGATGTGCCAAGGGGTGTAGAGGTACAGGAGTTGCGGGAGCTTCAGAGGAGGGAGGGCACCCCAAGGCTGAATTCACCTTCTTGGGGAGAGGCCCCCAGCGCTGGGGGAGGGGCTGACAGAAGCCCCCCCACTAGGCGGGGTTGGGGGGGTGACATGGAGGCTCAGGTGGAGCAGAACCTGAAGGGCCTTGAGTTCTCTGAAATCTGTACCCCCACCCTTCGCCTGGAAGTCAGGCCTCGGTGGGTGCTAGGTTTCCAGCAAGGGGGGTGGCTGTGGGGAGGGGGAGCCCCCTTGTCTCCCTCCTAGGGCCGTAGGGACCTCAAGCAGACGTGGACCGTGGGTCCTCCTTTGAGGCCCTGGCCAGAGCCTGGCTCAGATCTGGGTGGGGTCCCCAGCTGGGAGGGTCCCCTGGCAGGGGGAGGCTCTGGGTGGGGGCCTGGGGGTAGCCTGTGGCTGCCGCCCCGCTGGTTCTCCTGGGCTGCAGTGATGCAAACGTAACCCGCGGCGCCGGGAAAGCTGGTCAGGTGGTTGGCAGCGGGGCTGCAACAGACAGATTTCGTGTCTGTGTGTTTTTGCAACACCTTTCTATAAAGGGAAACATAATTTAAAATATGATTACTTAGTGTTGTAACAGCCGCCTCAGCCGCTCCACGCGATGCCGAGATCATTATCAGAGGCTGATATTAACTTGCAAAGAATATTATGCAAATTGCCCGCTGTCTCCTCCGGGAAACCTTCTCCCAGGATGCCGGGGGCTGGGCTGGCTCCCCTCGGGGCTTGGGGTAGGTCCCTTTGTGGGACAGCCCAGCCCATTCATGCCCAGGCCTCAGCCCTTGTCTGTGGCTAGGGGACCCTAGGAGGCATGAAACAGTGGGTCGGGAAAGACCAAGTCCTTTGCCTCCGTGTGTCTCAGTGACCCCAGACCACGATGCCTCCTGGCCGGCTGGGTGGGGGCCTCAACAAGGCCGCTGTGGTTGGGATGGCAGTGAGTCCCCTGCTGATGGTTAACCACGGCTGACTGCGGTGGTCACCGGACCTGGGTCCTCACGAGCCCCAAGTGTCCCCGAGAAAGGGTTCCTGGCCACAGACTGGGCCGTGTCCATGCACAGTGGCTCGTCCTGCTGACTGACCACTGTGGCTTTGCAGCTTCCAGGGGCCCAGGGGCAGCTACTGGGAAAGATGTGGGCGGTGGCTTGGATCCAGCATTGCTGTGTGGACTCAAATTTGTGCCCTGGGGGAGAGAGGCAGGGAGTGGGGTCTGAGGGTCCCTCGCACCCTGCTGAGAACAGTGTGTGCCCTGCCCCCGTCATCCCTTCCAGCTGGGCCTGGCGTGGGCAGTGGGACAGTTCCCAGCTTGAAGATTCTCCCCAGAGGCTCCGTCCCTCTGTAAGGGAGCTGGACAGGGCGTGTTTAGAGCAAAATTCCCCTGACCCCACAGAGCCGAGGGGCTGCTGATGCTCTCTCTGGACCAGGGTCCTCCTGGAGACCGTACAAGCCGGACAGTCCCCGAATACCGCTCACCTCCGTGCAGGAAATGACAGCCACGGGGGTGCCCATCTTCCAGGTCACCTCCGAAACTTCTCAGCAGAGTCCGCAGGGCGGGAAGCTGGGCCTGCCTGGGCCGTGGCCGGCCTTGGGCAGCAGACAAAGGACAGGGAGGGCCTGCCCTTCCTTGAGCAGCTCAGGCTGGGGAGGATGGGGCGCTTGGGGCCTCGACGGGGATCTTGCTGGTGCCGTCCTGGGCTGTCCTCAGCTGAGCAGCCACTTCCGGGGTTGGAGAGCAAGTCCTGTCTTGGGATTTGAGCCCCGTTTCCCCAGTGCCACGGTGGAAGCTGGGCAAACGCCATGGCCTCCCTGGGTCTCAGTTTTCCCAGTGTGAGCTCCGAATGGGGTACAGTACCCTGCTTTCTGGTCACCAGGAAGGTCTTGGGCCAGTCCAAGGCAGACCCAGAGAGGGCTCCCAGGCAGCCCCAGAGACTGCAGGGCCTTTCCCCAGCCAGGCCCTTTGTGGGCTGGCTCTGCTGCCCTCCCTTCCTGTGGGGCTGGCCCAACCCCTGCGAATGCCATTCTGGGGGTCCCCGTGAGGGTCCGCCAGCTCCAGGAGGGCAGGGTGTCTGCACCTGTACAGGTGACAGTCCGGGAGGAGGGAAGGGGCTTTTCCAGCACCCTGGGGTTTGTTGGAGGGGGGCAGGGTATCCGTCTCCTGGGGCCACCTTGACAAAGGCCACAGGTTTGGTGGCAGGAAGCCTCAGAGAGTGCTCCTGTCCCAGTTCTGCAGGCCCGGAGTCGACACTGTGCATCTTCAGGGCTGGTTCCTCCAGAGGCTTTGAGGGAGACTCCATCCCACGCCACCCTCCACCTCCCGAGGCTGCCATTGTCCTGGGCCTTTCTTGGCATGTGGGAGCATCAGCACCGTCTCTGCCTCTGCCCTCACACGGCCACCTTCCTTCTGTGCATCTGTGTCCAAACTTCTCCCTTCCATAAGGATGCGTATTAGGATCCACCCTACATCCAGGATGATCTCATCTTACCTCCTTTCACTAATGATATCTGTAAAGACCCTGTTTCCAAATAAGGCCTCATTCAAAGGGTCAGGTAGATGCGAACCTCCTGTGTGGTGTGGGAGGGGCAGAAAGCCTTTAGTGCGTAGAGGGCACTGGGGGGGCTGGCTCTGCACTTGCCTAGGACAGTGGGAGGAGCCAGGCACAGACAGCAACCGCTGCTGGGATGGCACCTGGAGGGGCGTGAAACCGGTGCAGCCGGCCAGCTCCAGGCCCAAGCTGAGTGGGGGTCGTGGGAGGGAAACGGGGCCACTGGTGAGGGAGGGTTTTCCTAGGAGTTGGCATTGTCATCTGCGGTTATGTAAGTTTGGGAACAGGATTCGTGTTAATTATTGTAACCCAGTTTAGGTGGTGAGTCCATGTCATAGGAAGTGGCCTGGAAATGACAGCGTGTGGGTCACAGTGGAGCCCAGGGTGGGGCTGTGGCTGGGTGCTGGCAGGCAGACGGCTGTCAGGAAGCTGGGGGCATGTGACATCCCTGGGGCCCAAACCAAGCCACACCTCAGGGAAGCCCAGGCGTTCCCAGATCTGGGACCTCGAGAGCCAGGCCTGGTGCCATCCAGACCAGCAGCTGCCCCACGGCTCAGCCCTAGGCCTCACCAGGCTCCTGATGATGCAGGAGAACAGAGGCACCCCTGCCCCCAAACCCTCCCAGCTCTGAGTGGCAGGCCTCGGGGGACGCGTGCCCTTCATCCTGTGCCCAGCTGTGCGGCGTGGGGGTTCTCTCACGGGAAGGCCAGCCCTGCACTTTGCTGCTCTGAAGGCCCATGGAGGGTCCTGGCCACATTCAGGGAGCGGCTTCTGAAGGTTTTTAGAATGTCCAGCGAGGGTCCCCAGGGGTGACTTGGTTTTCTCCAGCCCGAAGTGAAGGGCCTGGAGGCGACTCCTGCCCGTCGGAGCTGCCCTGTGTGGCGCCCGGACTCTGGGCTCTGCCAACCCCTCCCATCGGAGCTGCCCTGCATGGCACCCGGCCTCTGGGTTCTGCCAATCCCTTGTCCCAGGCCTTGTTTCCACAGTGAGTCCAGTATTGTGGAGGGACCTACGCCACCTGGCTGCCCAGCACTGGCAGGTGGGGACTTTGCTTCAGTTTAAGAAAAAAGGTAAAAGGGCCGGGCGCAGTGGCTCAAGCCTGTAATCCCAGCACTTTGGGAGGCCGAGGCGGGCGGATCATGAGGTCAGGAGATCGAGACCATCCTGGCTAACACGGTGAAACCCTGTCTCTACTAAAAAATACAAAAAAAGTAGCTGGGCGAGGTGGTGGGCGCCTGTAATCCCAGCTACTCGGGAGACTGAGGCAGGAGAATGGCGTGAACCTGGGAGGTGGAGCTTGCAGTGAGCTGAGATCCTGCCACTGCACTCCAGCGTGGGCGACAGAGCGAGACTCCATCTCAAAAAAAAAAAAAAAAAGAAAGAAAGAAAAAAAGGTAAAAGATAAAGCTATTAAACTTACAGAAAAATGACACATACTGTACAAAGAACATTTTCCTGAACCATTTGAGAGTAAACCTCCCCTGCATACCTGTGTCTTGTTCCAGCGTGGGCTGAGGGCTGCCTGCCACCCACCTGCCACCCACCTCCTGGCAGCCGCCCCCCAGGCCCCTCCCGGCTGAGGGCTGCCCACCACCTGCCTGCACCCACCCCCTGGCAGCCGCCCCTCAGGCCCCTCCCGGCCTTACACCAGCAGATCCAGTGCAGACCCCACAGTAGAGTTACTTGTTGAGTCTCTTTAAATTTAATTAAAAAAAAATTTTTTTTTTTTTGAGATAGAGTCTTGCTCTGTTGCCCAGGCTGGAGTGCAGTGATGCAATCTTAGCTTACTGCAGCCTCAAACTCTTGGGCTCAGGTGATCTCCCCGCCTCAGCCTCTGGAGTAGCTGGGACTATAGGTCTGCATCCTCACACATGGCTGATTAAAACATTTTTTGTGCACCACATCTGGCTAATTAAATTTTTTTTTTTTTTTTTAGATGGAGTCTTGCTCTGTCACCCAGGCTGGAGTGCAGTGGCATGATCTCAGCTCACTGCAAGCTCTGCCTCCCGGGTTCACGCCATTCCCCTGCCTCAGCCTCCCAGTAGCTGAAGCTACAGGCGCCCGCCACCACGCCCGGCTAATTTTTTGTATTTTTAGTAGAGATGGGGTTTCACCCTGTTAGCTAGGATGGTCTTGATCTCATGACCTTGTGATCCGCCCGCCTTGGCCTCCCAAAGTGCTGGGATTACAGGTGTGAACCGCTGCGCCCGGCATTAAATAAATCTTTTTGGGCCGGGCACAGTGATTCACACCTGTAATCCCAGCTACACAGGAGGCCGAGGCACAAGAATCACTTGAACCCTGGAGGCGGAGGTTGCAGTGAGCTGAGATGGCACCACTTGCACTCCAGTCTGGGCGAGAAGAGCGAAACTCAAGTCTTGCAAGAAAAAAAAAAATTGTAGACGTGAAATCTTTCTATGTTGGTTAAGCTATAAATTCAGATTTTGAAAAACTTTCTGATTAGTTGTACATAACATTTACCATTTTAGCTTTTCCAGTGGAACGAAGCCTGTTCATTTTTGTGCTGCCCTCACCGCCATCTCTAGAACTTTTTCATCTTCCCAAACTGAACCTCTTTCCCCATCAGACACAAATCCCCATCCTTGCCGCAGCCCCTGGCAGGCACCGTTCTACTTCCTGTCTCTGTGGGCCTGCCTCGGGGACTGCATGTGAGTGGAGTCCCACAGCGGGTGTCCTCGTGTGACTGGCTTATTTGCTGCACACCATGTCCCCACGGCTCCTCCGGGTTGCAGGGAGTGGCGGAGTTCGTCCTTTCTCCAGGCTGTGTGATGTGTGTGTGTGTGTATGCGCCCGCCGCCATTTCCTTTGACTGTCACCTGTCGGCGGACCCCGGGGCCACTTGCCTCTTGGCTGTCGGGTGCTGCTGCTGTGGACGTGGCATGCACATCTGTTTGAGTCTTGCTGTGTCTCTGGGCTCCTCCAGCCTGGTGTATTCTGTGGCCTTTCCATGGCCTACGTGACCCTGACTCTGGGATCCAGGCCAGTTTGACAGATTTGACCCCAGCCTCGAGGTGGGTTTGTCTGTGGCCTCCTGGTGATTCGCGTCTTGGGTGGGGACATCAGAGATGCTGCCTTCTTGGACGTTGCTCCACCAGCTGGAGACCGGACGTTGCATAGGAAGTGTCTGTGTGATGGGTGAGTCTCGGAAGCAACTCTCCAGCAACCCTGCCTTTGGTGAAGTTTCTAGGTGTGCACAGGGGCAGGACTGGACCCAGGAGGGGCTCGGGGAGGGGTCGGCTACCCAGGACCAGGTCTGGGTGTGGAGGTCTTTGGCCTGGGAACAGGGAAGCTGCAGGTTGGTGAGTGGTGATGAGGGTCTCATCAGAACCCACTGCTCCCGGAAGGACAGGTCCCCTCCTGGCTGGATCCTTGTCCCTCCGGTGTCCCTGGAACCACTGTGAGTGAGGGACACCCCCAGCTGGCACTGCTGTCCCCATCTCCCCACTCTTTCTTGGGCTGTGTGGCTGTAGAGGAGCTAGGAGATGGGGTTGTGGCCAAGTCTTGGGTCTCCCCACTGAGTGATGAGGGAGAAGTTGGGGTGGGGCCGAGAGGCTTTTTCAGCTATGACCGCATCTGTCTCTGGGCCCCAGAGCTGCCGGGGCCGGCCGGGTTCGTGACGGACATCGTCTGTCTGAGAATATCTGCCCTCAACCCAGCCGGGCCCGGGGTCCCCTCAGCAGCAGTCTAGGCCACAGCGATGGTCCTGTAGGTGAATGTCGTGGGCTGCCGGAATATGGCACTGCTAACAGGTGGGGGTGGGGAGGCTTGAGACAGCAGGAATTTCTTCTTGCCCAGCTGTGGAGGCCAGAAGCCTGGGGCCACAGTGTCTCGGGGCCCCCGCCTGCCTCCGCAGCGTGGTGCCGGCTGCCTGTGGTGCCCTGGGCTCGTGCCTGTCTCATGCCCGTCTCGTGCCAGTTTCGGCCTGGTCTCTGTGCGGCGCCCTTCCCAGGCGTCCACGTTTTCCCTCCTCAGAAGACACCTCCGGACCTGCCCTAAATCTGGGAAGCTCTCATGTGAACTTGATCTTATATCTGCAAAGACCCTGGTTCCAAATACAGTCACATTCGAGTTTTGGGTACATGTGGATTTTGGGGAGATGCTATTCCCAGTACAGGGGTGAAGGCCAAAGTGCCCACCTGCCCCACAGAGACCCACTCCCTCTTCTCTGTGGCTGCCTCCTCCCCAATCCAGCCTGGGAAGGAAGGGAGGGCGGTGCTGCCTCCCTGAGCAATGAGATGACCCCTGCGTGCCTAGGCTCAGGTTGGGGTGAGGCGCTGACCGTGCCTGGACTCAGGAGAGCAACTCCCCAGCGGCTGACCCCCACCAGCTCCCCTGAGCCCTGTGGCCGCTGGCTTTTCTGTTGGGAGTGTGTGATGCCCACAGCCTCTGCTCCAGCAGGGTGGCCCCGTTTCTGGCATCGAGGAAGAGGACCCTCAGGTTTCTGTTGTGCTAGAAAGGTTCTGCGCTGTGAAGTGCTCGGCCGTCACATCAATCTGGTCGCTTCCACGTGAGTGTAGATGTCTAATGGGGCAGAAGTTATGGCAGCCGTAAAACACGGCGTCTTCCCCCTTGCCTTGAAATCTGGCAGAAGTGAGTCAGGCAGCACAAAGTCCTAGGCATGGAGAGGGCCATGCACGGTGGTAAATGAGCAGAAAAATACCCTCAGCTGCTTATGGAAGATGGCATCTGTCTTTTCCTCTGGGGAGAGGGAAGGCAGTCAACACCCAGAGAACAGGGCGGCCGTGGGATCCGCTAGCCAAGAGCCAGCCCCACCCGCCAGCGAGAGGGGGCTGTGATCTTTTTTTTTTTTGAGACGGAGTCTCACTCTGTCGCCCAGGCGGGAGTGCAGTGGCCGGATCTCAGCTCACTGCAAGCTCCGCCTCCCGGGTTCACGCCATTCTCCTGCCTCAGCCTCCTGAGTAGCTGGGACTACAGGCGCCCGCCGCCTCGCCCGGCTAGTTTTTTGTATTTTTTAGTAGAGACGGGGTTTCACCATGTTAGCCAGGATGGTCTCGATCTCCTGACCTCGTGATCCGCCCGTCTCGGCCTCCCAAAGTGCTGGGATTACAGGCTTGAGCCACCGCGCCCGGCGAGGGGGCTGTGATCTAATGGTGCACACGCTGGACTGAGGGCTGTGCCTCTGTTGGGGTTGGGTGCTTCGTGGGAGGCTGATCCGAGGAGGCAGCGCGGGCCTGGCAGGCGGAGGGTCTGCGTCAGCTCAGCAGCACCTGCTAAGATGCCTCGGCTCTACCTGGTTTTGTTTGTCGGGCTTTGCGGGCCAGACCCAGTGCTTCATGGATGGTAACCCCACCGAGGTGAGGGCCACTGTGAGCTCGGCCCTGCGCACACCTGCCCAGACCTCCCACAGGCATGGTGGGGAGACAGGTGAACCTGAGCATCGCAGAGGCCCAGCCCCCGGCTCAGTGCATGGCACAGGCTGGGCAGAGCCCGGACTTGGCCTTGGGGTGGCCTCTGCTTCCCAAGCCTGTGTGGGACCCAAGGCTCCCCGCCCCTTTCCGTCAGGCCGTGGCATCCTGGCCACACCGATGGTCCTGTAGGTGAAGACCCTGGGGAGACGGGCAGAGGGGGTATCCCTGCCTGAGCCCCACCTCTCCCTTCTGCTGAGAGTCTTGCTTTAGTGATGAGCTGACCCGGGGCCCCGGCAGGTCGTGTTCGGGCGGAGAGTCTTTGGGAATGTCTGGTGCCCCCATTTTGTGAAAGGAGAAATGGGCCCAGGGAGGTTGGGAGGCCCTGGCCAGGGCAGATGGGCCTCTGCTGCAGCCTGGCTCCAGCGACAGCTCCACCCTCATCTCCGAGTTCTGCAGGGACCCTGGGGTTTCGGGGGTGCTGCTGCAGGTGGGCTGGGCCGCGAGGAGTGGTGCAAAGACAGCAGGGGTCTGGTGGGCGGGGGTGGGGGCTGGCTGCCCTCCCCGCCTTGCCCTCGGCCTGGTGTTGCCTGGTTACCTGGGCCAGGTGCCATCCAGGTAGAGGGAGCTTGGTCAGGGGCCAGCTGCCGCCACTGCTGGGTGGGGATGGCGCCCCGGGGTCTGAGCCGGGAGGGGCTGAGTGTGTTCCTGGCCTGGGGGCCGCAGCTGCCCTCCTTGGGCCCGTGGGTTTTCCCAGAGGCTTCGGTTCATCCTCACTTTAACTGCGCTTTCGTAATAATTACACCGAAACCCAGCAGCTGAGAGGCCG
Source organism: Papio anubis (assembly GCF_008728515.1). NCBI lineage: Eukaryota > Metazoa > Chordata > Mammalia > Primates > Cercopithecidae > Papio > Papio anubis. The sequence continues at coordinate 105,460,346 of NC_044988.1, read as the reverse complement.
TTGCAGAGATTCGGCAGCTGTGATTACAGCCACTGATTTCCAAGAAACGTCACGAGGGAATTCTGTTACAGCCCGAGGTGGAAGCCGACGCCCGGCACCGCCTTCCCGGGCACCCCGCGCTCCGAGAGCAGGTCCGAGTGCCTAGTTCCCAGCTGGGAGGACGCGCGGAGGATGGGAACCATGGCTGTGAGCGAGCGGGGCCGGGTCATGGGGTGCCCAGTGGGTGGCTGGCTTCACTTTGGTTGGGAGAGTGGTGTGCAGGTCGTTGCGGTCACTCTGCAGGCCGAGCCCAGGTATGCCGACCCCTGCCCTGTCCTGCAGAGGCCCCGGTGCCCGTCGGGCCTGAGTCCACCTGGCTCCTTCCCCTGGGTTTCCAGCGGCCTGGGCAGCTGGAGAGTCCCGAGGTGGCCATTGGGGGTCCCTTTGATCTGGCCTTCCTCCTCTGGGAACGGTTTCCTGTGTTACGGGAATATGGGAAACACGTGTTTCTTCTCCCCACAGCCGTTTGTGATCCGTGACCCTGGGCCCGTGGTGTTCTGGGGATGAAAACTTCCTCCTCCGTCACCTCCATTAATCTGATGTGCTTGGGGAGGGGGGCAGTGGGAGGGGCTACTACCTTGGGCCTGTCTGTCCCAGGCCTGTGTGCTGCCGACCTGCTCTCGAGTGGCTGGGTCCTGGCACCGTAGCACGCAGGGGCGGCTCTGCCAGGGGTCTGATGCCGCTGGCCAGAGTTTGTGCTGAGCACAGGCTGGCCTGTGGTTGTCTGCCGTCTGCTCTCCCTGCATCTGCATCCTCTGCAGTGACTCTGCTGGGGTCTGGGTGTGTGTCACGGGCCCCGTCTGCACGTGTCCAGAGAGGAGGAGACCCCCAGCTAACCCACACCCCACGGCCTCCGAATCAGATAAGAGCTCCACGGGGTGTCCTTCGTGGGCTGATTCTGTGCGGTCTGTGGGGTGGGGGACGGTGCACTGGCAGTAGCGTTGGAGTTTTCGTGTTTGTTTGTTTTTTGTGGGGGGGTGGAGATGGAGTTTCACTCCTGTTAGCCAGGCTGGAGTGCAGTGGCACGATTTCAGCACAGAACCTCAGCCTCCCGGGTTGAAGCAATTCTCCTGTCTCAGCCTCCCGAGTAGCTGGGATTACAGGTGTGCGCCACCATGCTGGCTAATTTTGTACTTTTAGTAGAGACTTTTAGTTTTTAAGACCCCACTGCAGCGGGCTGCCAGGTGGAGTTTCCTAGAACCTGGGTTGAGTTTTGGATGCCCTGAGAGGAGGCATCACCCATGTAGGGGCAGCAAAGGGGCCTGGGCTCAGAGAAGAGGAGCACAGATGGGTGTGGGGGCCCTGCTGAGATGAGGCTACACAGGCTGGGATGCAGTGCCGCTCTGGCACCACCCCTGCTGTGGCGTGGCTACGGGGCCCTGCTAGGAGGGCCTTGTGGTCAAACCATTGGGTTTTGCAGGGCACAGTGGCATGGGCTTTGGCTGGCAGCCACGCCCTGGGTAGGGACTGTGGGTGTCTGCCAGGCTGGGCCATGACTACAGTGGGTGGCCAAGGGTGTGGGCTGTCAGCCCCAGGCCTGGCCCAGGCAGCCCCATGGCCAGTGGAGCCCGTCTGTAGATCTCCCAAAGGGCCCCCTTTCCCTGGGGAACAGGTGGCAGGGCTGGCAGCTCCTTCCACGGCATGGCTGTGGCCTGGCCCCTGGGGCCTTGGGGTCCTGAAAAGTGGAGACTTCCCCAGCTGCCGCCTGTCCTGGTGGCCTGAAATCTTACTGCTTTCAAGATTTCAGTAACTTTCCTATTCCGAGTAGCAGAGTGGGTAGTGGGAGGCCTGAGACCCATCTGGCTTCTGCAGCCACGCTCCAGGTCTCTGGTGACCCTGGAGGGCATTCGGGGAGTGCTGGCCACGGCAGGGCCCTAGGAAGGAGCTCTGGGGGGCCTCCAGCCTCCCTTCTGCCCTCGGTTGAGGGCCAAGCGGCCTTTCCACTCAGTCAGCCTGGTCCTTCATGTCATTCTCAGCAGGCCGTGGGGTGCCTGCGGTGGAGGAGGGGCTTGCTGTCCCACCTGCTGGCTTCCGGCCTGTGCAGCCTGGGGCCTGTCTGGAGATCCTGTTCCTTGGCTGCACCTGGGCCCCTGAAGCCCACGCATTGGCTTCTGCAGTTGGCACCTTGTGCTCGTAGGAGTGCCTCCTGCCTGGAAGCCAGAGGATGGCACCCCATTGCATCAGGCCCGAGGGTGGATGGGTGCCAGGCAGCCCCTCCTGGGTGTGGGACTCTGGGCACGTGCCTGGCCTCTCCCTGGTCTCCCCCTCAGCTCAGAGTGCCGTGCCCACCCTGGGGGGATGTCTGCCCCTGTGGCCCCTCAGCCCTGAGCCCTCTTGGCAGGAGCTCAAGCTTTCTCTTGCTAAGGACAGGACGCGCAGACATGCGCGAGTAGTTTTCAGGTTATGTGCCCTAAACTAATACCATGTGCACTTTAAAAAAAAAAAAAAGCTATGATTGAAGTCAAATTAACATATTTACCTTTAGTGCTCCCTCGGGAACCGTTAGGGAATCGGAGAGGGACGGCGGCGCGGCGTCATGCTGGCGACAGTGCCGAGGGCGTCTGCTCCCCGCGGGGATGGATGTGTGCTCCTCAGCCTCCCTTGGCTTCGCCTGCTGCCCACAGGGTCGCCTGGACGAGGGGCAAGAGGTCTGGCCCCTGAGAGCCTCAGCTCCTGGAGGGGACCACGCTGGGGGTGCATACCGGGGACCAGGACGCGGCGGTGGCTGTGGTGCCACTTGTGATGACAGCCCTGCCTGAGGGCCTCGCTTTGCTCAGTTCTGATGTGGCTGAGACCCAGGCGCCTGACCTGTCCCCTGGCCATTCCCGTGGCCCTTTCTGTCCTGCTCTGGGGGCTGGGCTGGCTCCTCTTGCCCCGCACAGGTTTATGGCTCAGGAGCACATTCTCCTGGAATCCTGTCTATGCATCCAGGTATAGTTCTAGGGCCAGTGAGCTGGCCACGTCCCACCTCCAAGCTTCAGTTTTCTCATCTGTACAGTAGGGCCATAGTATTTCACCTGAGCTTACTTTAAGGATTAAATGGAAAAACCTGTATTAAGGGTTGCCCTTTAAAGATTAAATGGAAAAGCCTGGGCTTTTAGTTCCTGAAATGAGAGCCGGAATTTGGAGAACCTGCTCCCAGATGTGCCTGTCCTGCTCATGGCTCGTGAATTCTGCATTCCGAGGGACTGAGCTTCATGGAATTCTGGCGTCTTCTGGACTGCAGGCGGGTGGGGCTGGCCACAAGGTTGAGGGGGCTGGGGGTCCTGGGGACCCCCTGCCAGGGGGTGAGTATGCACCCGGCCTTGGGAATGAGGGTTTGAGTGGGTGCCTGGTCCATCCCACTGTCTACCACTGTGTCTGTAAACTCGTGTGTGGATCGTTTAAAGACAGTACTGCAAACCTCGTGATTGTAAAACTGTGGGCCGGGCGCAGTGGCTCACACCTGTAATCCCAGCACTTTGGGAGGCCGAGGCGGGCGGATCACGAGGTCAGGAGTTCGAGACCAGCCTGGCCAACGTGGTGAAACCCCGTCTCTACTAAAAAAAAGTTTTCTTTTTTTTTTTTGTACTATGATGGGACTGATATTATTTATATGGTTTTCACTCTTAAAAGCACACCTTTGTGTAATAAAGCACAAGCCAGTATTCACTGATCCTTATTCAGTTTTCAAACTACTTTCACTTACCTTTTATAACTTTATAAATAATTTTAAGCACAATTTTATTGCCCCCTTGCCTGCTCCCCCGTGTGGGTGTGGCCTGAGTCCTTGGGGTCCCCTCGCATTTCCCTGGTGACCGCACAGCTGCCCCCTGCTCATGTGTCACTGTCTGAGTGTGAAGGGCCTGCTCTGGGCTCCTGCCCCTCCCTCCTCTGTGAGTTTCCCTTTTCTTTTTTTTTTTTTTTTTTTTTGAGACGGAGTCTCGCTTTGTCGCCCAGGCTGGACTGCAGTGGCCAGATCTCAGCTCACTGCAAGCTCCGCCTCCCGGGTTTAAGCCATTCTCCTGCCTCAGCCTCCCGAGTAGCTGGGACTACAGGCGCCCGCCACCTCGCCCGGCTAGTTTTTTTTTTTTGTATCTTTTGGTAGAGACGGGGTTTCACCATGTTAGCCAGGATGGAGTTTCCCTTTTCTTGATTGATTCGTAGAATTTGTAGAATTCTTTCCATACTCTGACCGCACACCCTTTGCTGAAGATACACATGTTGCAGATCTCTGTCCTTCTCAGCTTGTTTTTCCTTAGTGTTGGTCTTTATCTTTCTCTATTTTAATGAAAAACGATTTATCAACAGTGTCCCTTGTGCCCTGGTTTCTTTTTGTTGTTTGTTTGTTTTGCCAAAGGCAATGTTTATCTTCTGCTTTTTTTGTTTTTGTTTTTTGAGATGGAGTCTTGCTCTGTTGCCCAGGCTAGAGTACAGTGGCACGATCTCGGCTCACTGCAACCTCTACCTCTGGGTTCAAGCGATTCTCCTGCCTCAGCCTCCCAAGTGGCTGGGATTACAGGCATGCGCCACCACACCTGGCTAATTTTTTTTTTTTTTGAGACGGAGTCCCGCTCTGTCGCTCAGGCTGGAGTGCAGTGGTGTGATCTCTGCTCACTTCAAGCTCCACCTCCCGGGTTCACTCCATTCTCCTGCCTCAGCCTCCCGAGTAGCTGGGACTACAGGTGCCACCACCACGCCCGGCTAATTTTTTTGTATTTTTAGTAGAGACGGGGTTTCACCGTGTTAGCCAGGATGGTCTCGATCTCCTGACCTCATGATCCGCCCGCCTCAGCCTCCCAAAGTGCTGGGATTATAGGCGTGAGCCTCCACGCTCGGCCTAATTTTTGTATTTTTAGTAGGGACGGGGTTTCACCTTATTGGCCAGACTGGTCTCAAACTCCTGATCTCAGGTGATATGCCCGTCTTGGCCTCCCAAAGTGAGCCTGGAGATTCTAGGCGTGAGCCTCCGCGCTCGGCCTCTCTTCAGCTCTTGAAGCTTTATTCTTTGGCCTTTCACATGCAGGTCTGATCAAAGGGTAACTTTTAAGGATTTTAATTTTTATTAAATAAAATGTTTTTGGAGATAAGGTCTCACTCTGTTACCCAGGCTGGAGTGCAGTGGTGCAATCACAGCTTACTGTAGCCTTCACCTCCTGGGCTCAGGCGATCCTCCCGCCTCAGCCTCCTGAGTAGCTGGGACTACAGGTACATGCCACCAAGCCAGGCTAGTTTTTAAATTATTTGTAGAGACCCAGTTTCACCGTGTTGCGACCTCCTGGGCTCAAGCAGTCTGCTGGCCTTGGCCTCAAAGTGCTGGGATTACAGGTGTGAGCCACCACACCAGGCCAATGCATTTTTTTAAAGTTGTAGTCAAATATACACAACATGAAATTTACCATTTTAACCATTTTTAAGTGCACAGTTCAGTGTCAGTAAGAATATTCACATGCATTGTCAACCCTCACCTCTGTTTCCAGAACTTTTTCATCATCCCTGACCAAAACTGCAGCCATTGAACACCAGCTCCCCTCCCTCTGTCCCCCAGGCCCCGGAAACCTCCATTCTGCTTCCTTTCTCTGAACCGTCCTGCTCTGGGCCCGCGTGTGAGAGCAACCCCGTGGCGTCATCTGTGTGTGTCTGGTAGCTTTCACTCGGCGTCATGTCTTTGAGGTTCACCGGGCTGAGGGGTGCATCAGAATTTCGTTTCATTTTTGCCATGGTATGGACAGGAAACCTGGCTCAGAGAACGTTTGAGGAACTGGGCGTTGAGAGTCACTGAGGAGAGGAGGCTGGGCAGATTGTTTGGTTAGTTACAGCACTGCTTCCAGTTCCGCAGGGCCGGGAAACCCTGCCCCTTGGGGTTCTCTTTGCTACTGGACAGAAATCATTTGCTTCTCTTTTGGTTGCATATATCAGACTTAGGATGTCACGGAGTATACGGGGTGTCATCACTACTGAGTTGCAAATCAGGCAGAGGCCGCAAAAGGTGCCTGTTTGCTTTGTTTCCAAGTTTTTGATGACTGTTCTTTGCAGGATCCCTTTGTGACCACAAATAACCTTCAGGCAGGGCCTTGAGAAGCAGGTGTCTTCAAGTTTTGTCACAGACGCAGCAGAGGAACGGGCAGCAGTGTTAGGGCCACAGGCACTGAGCACATGGAGGGCTGTGGGGCTGCTCCTGGGCACTTTGTAGGGAAGCCTGGGATCTGTTTTCAGCAGCCTCTCACTCCAGAGGGGATGACTTTGTTCTCATGGGATCTTGTGTCCCGAGCCTCAGAGCCCAAACCCAAGACACCCGTCTCTAAGGTTTCACCGACAGGGCCTGTGGGTGTTGGGTGAGTCTCCTCCCCTCAGCGCGGTCTGCACGGAGGTGCCCTCCCTGCGTGTGGAAGGCCGAGCACAGGGAGCTTAGGACAGGGTCCGCACAGGTTTCCTGGGGGAGCCTTGCAGGCTCTGCTCCCGCAGGACCTGCAACCCTGAAGCCTGAATGTGGGCCCATGCCCCATGAAAGAAGATGCGTCCTCGGTCACGACAGCCCGGGCTTGGCCCCGGCTGCACAGTCAAAGTTTGAGAAACTGAACTGCGATGTAGGAGACGGCAGGTTCACACGGAGCCGCTGCTGATGGCCGTGAAAGGGAAACGGGCTCTGGGAGACGTTCGCTTCCAAGTTCCAAGCCTGGGGAGAGTGGGCACCTGTAAGGAGCATTTCAGTCACTTTGCAGCAGCCGGCCTCGGGGGAGCTGGGGAGGGCTTTCCCCGCTCAGTATCCCAGCCAGGCAGCCGCAGCCAGCTCACCTGCATCCCAGTCAGTGCCAGACTGGACCAGAAGGTGTCCTGGAGTCCTGGCCACCTCCTTGGGGCCGTGTGACAGTGTCTGAGGCCAAGTCTGAGTGTGTGTGTGGGTCCTTGCAGCCTGCTGCACCCACACCTGGGGCTCCCCACTCCTGACCTGCCTCTTCGAGGGAGCAGAAGCCGCCGTTGAGGACAAGGTGGAATCGGTTCATTTCACACAGAACCAAGAGCGTCAGCCTGGAGGAGGTCACATCCTCTACTGGGCCTCACGTCACTGTTTCGTGAGGATCCGATTGCTGTTCCCCCAGCCCCATACGCAACAGCGAGTGGGGGACAGAGCTTCCGGGCTCCCAGAAGGAGACCGTGTGAGAACCCATTCCCACCAGCATCCCTTGATCCTGCCAACTCAGCCTTGGCTGGGAAGGCTGCGCTTCCTGCCACTCTGTGTGAGATGTGGACGCTGAGGCTCAGAATGACACAGACCCGAGCCCTGTGGGTGAGCTGGGAATAGAATGTGATCACCTACGTGGGCCCTCTGGGAGTCGCAGGGGATGGTCGTTCGGAAGGTCCAGCTTTGTCTGTCGGTGCAGTTTAGGGTCTGACTTGGCGGAGGCGCAGTCAGTATGGAGTCAATATTGAACCAGAGGTTGGGTCCTTGTGGAAGGCAGGCAGCCTTGCCAGGCTGGAGAACGAGGAATGGTTTTGACCAGCCTGTCTGTGTTAATTGAAGGGATAATACGTAATTTTAAATAACCTCAGAAATTATTAACATCTTTGTAAGGAACCTTAATGTTTCTGGAATGAAGAACTTTCTTTTCTTTTTTTTTTTTTTTTGAGACGGAGTCTTCCTCTGTCGCCCAGGCTGGAGTGCAGTGGTGCGATCTCGGCTCACTGCAAGCTCCGCCTGCCGGGTTCACACCATTCTCCTGCCTCAGCCTCCCGAGTAGCTGGGACTACAGGCGCCCACCACCTCGCCCGGCTAGTTTTTTGTATTTTTAGTAGAGACGGGGTTTCACCGTGTTAGCCAGGATGGTCTCGATCTCCTGACCTCGTGATCCGCCTGCCTTGCCCCCCAAAGTGCTGGGATTACAGGCATGAGCCACTGTGCCCGGACTGTTTTCTTTCTTTTTCTTTTCTTTTCTTTTTTTTTTTTTTTTTTTTTTTTGAGATGGAGCCTCATTCTGTTGCCCAGGCTGGGGTGCAGTGGTGCGATCTTGGCTCACTGCAACCTCCACCTCCTGGGTTCAAGCGATTCTCTTGCCTCAGCCTTCCAAGTAGCTGGGACCACAGGCACCTAGCACCATGCCCTGCTAATTTTTGTTTTTTAGTAGAGATGAGGTTTCACTGTGTTAGCCAGGATGGTCTCTATCTCCTGACCTCATGATCCACCCCCCTGGGCCTCCCAAAGTGCTGGGATTACAGGTGTGAGCCACTGTGCCTGGCCTGTTTTCTTTTTTTTTTCTTTTTTTTTGAGACAGGGTCTTGCTTTGTGGGCCCAGGCCAGAGTGCAGTGGCGGGATCATAGCTCATTGCAGCCTCGCATTCCTGTGCTCGAGGGATCCTCCTGCCTCAGCCTCCCGAGTCGCTGGGATGACAAGTGTGTCCCACTATGCCTGGCGCGTTTTTTTTTTTTTTTGAGACGGGGTCTTGCTCTGTCACCCGGGCTGGAGTGCAGTGGTGCGACCTCGGCTCACTGCAAGCTCTCTTCCCAGGTTCACGCCATTCTCTTGCCTCAGCCTCCCGAGTAGCTGAGACTGCAGGGGCCCGCCACCGCACCCGGCTACTTTTTTTGTATTTTTTTTTCAGTAGAGATAGGGTTTCACCGTGTTAGCCAGGATGGTCTCGATCTCCTGACCTTGTGATCCGCCCGCCTTGGCCTCCTAAAGTGCTGGGATTGCAGGCATGAGTCACTGCACCTGGCCACGCCTGGCTAATTTTTTAACAGATTATTTGTGGAGACGATAATCTCACCATCTCTCCTGGTCTCTCACTCCTGGACTCAAGTGACCCTTCTGCTTCAGCCTCCCAAAGTGCTGGGATTCCAGGCATGAGCCACTGTGCCCAGCCAAGATCTTAATTAAAAAAAAAGAAAGTCAAGGACGTGACGGAGTCTGTGCAAAGCCCTGTTGGTTATTTCGGTGAGAGGCAGGGTCTGCTTCCAGGGCAGAGGGAAGGATCACCACTTATTGCTGACCCTGTTTCTGGGCAGACCAGATACTCCAAGACCAGTCGGCATTTTAGCAGACGGAACACCAAATCCTGCTTGGACGCGAATGCAGTACTTGGCAGTAGAGGATGCATAAGCACCTTTAAAACAATTAGGAATATACTCGTCGAAACTGAGCAAATTGTGCCAAAATTGTAGCACACGCGGCTTCTTTTCATACTCCTTATTTACAGGTGTTATAAACCAAGGACAATCAAGTCGACTTTCTGCAAACATTCTCGGGTTGTCCATACATCCCCTGGAGTCTTTTGTCTTTTGCTGTTCTCTTTGGCATTCTAGACCAATCGTGCGTTTCACTTTGAGACAAACGCCTCTTCTCCCCGATGGGCAGAACTATGTACTCTGATGCAGTTGGATCCACGCTCACACCCCCTGTCCACTGCAGCTCCTACTGGGGTCCTCATTTTTTAAAAAATTAAATATATATATATATATATTTTGAGACAGTCTTGCTATGTCACCCAGGCTGGAATGTAGTGGCGAGACCACAGCTTGCTGCAGCTTTGACCTCCTAGGCTGAAGCAATCCTCCCGCCTCAGCCTCCCAAGTAGCTGGGACCACAGGTGTACTCCACCATGCCTAGCTAGTTTGTTTTTATTTATTTATTTATTTTTGAGACGGAGTCTCGCTCTATTGCCCAGGCTGGAGTGCAGTGGCCAGATCTCAGCTCACTGCAAGCTCCACCTCCTGGGTTCACGCCATTCTCCTGCCTCAGCCTCCCGAGTAGCTGGGACTACAGGCGCCCGCCACCACGCCCGGCTAGTTTTTTGTATTTTTTTTAGTAGAGACGGGGTTTCGCCGTGTTAGCCAGGATGGTCTCGATCTCTTGACCTCATGATCCGCCCGTCTCAGCCTCCCAAAGTGCTGGGATTACAGGCTTGAGCCACCGCGCCCGGCCTTTTTCTGATTTCTTGAGATGAGAGCTTATATGATTGATCTGAGACTTTTCCTTTTTTCTAATACATCCAGTAATGCTATAAATTTTCCTCTCAGCCCCACTTAAGCGGTGTCCCACAAGCTTTGGTATGTTATATTTTTCTTTTCATTGTATTTGATTTCCTTGAGACTTCTTTGACATATGGATTACTTAGATGTATGTTGTGTATTTCTGTTTCTAGATTTCCCTGTTACCTTTATGTTATGATTTCTAGTTTGATTCTACTGTGATTGGAGAACACACTGTGTAATTTTAAGTCATGTAAAGTTCTTGAGGTTTTTTTTTTCTGGGCCAGAATATCATCTGTCTTGTCATACGTTCCGCGGGTACGTGAAAAGAACATATGATCTGCTGTTGTTAAGTGGAGAGTTCTGTAATGTCAGTTAGATCCTGTTGATGTTATTTAATTCACTGTCTCTGCTGATTTTCTATCTAGTTGTTCTGTCATTGTTGAGAGAAGGTTGTTAAAGCCTCCATTAGAATTGTGGATTTGTCTTTAGTTCTGTCAGTTTGTGCTTCATGTATTTTGTAGGTCCGTTGTCTGGTACATGGACATTTAGGATTGCTGTATCTTAGTGGATTGATGCTTTAATTATTGTGTCGTGTCCTACTCTATCTCTGATAATTTTCTTTGCTCTGAAATATGCTTTATTTGATGTAAATAAAACAACCCTTGCTTTGTTTTAAGTTTGCATGATTTATCTTTTTCTATTCTTTTCATTTTTTTTTTTGAGACGGAGTCTTGCTCTGTCCCCCAGGCTAGAGTGCAGTGGCCGGATCTCAGCTCACTGCAAGCTCCGCCTCCTGGGTTTACGCCATTCTCCTGCCTCAGCCTCCCGAGTAGCTGGGACTACAGGCGCCACCACCTTGCCCGGCTAGTTTTTTGTATTTTTTAGTAGAGACAGGGTTTCACCGTGTTAGCGAGGATGGTCTCGATCTCCTGACCTCGTGATCCGCCTGTCTCGGCCTCCCAAAGTGCTGAGATTACAGGCTTGAGCCACCGCGCCCGGCCTATTCTTTTCGTTTTAACCTACCTATATCATTATATTTGAAGTGAGGTGTGTTTTTGTTTGTTTGTTGTTGTTGTTGTTTTTTGATACAAAGTTTCACTCTTTCACCCAGGCTGGAATGCAGTGGCATGGTCTCGGCTCACTGCAACCCCTGCCTTCTGGTTTGAAGCAATTCTCTTGCCTCAGCCTCCCAAGTAGCTGGGATTACAGGTGCCCGCCACCACGCCTGGCTAATTTTTGTATTTTTAGTAGAGATGGGGTTTCACCATGTTGGCCAGGCTGGTCTCAAACTCCTGACCTCAGGTGAGATCCACCTGGCTTGGCCTCCCAAAGTGTTGGAATTACAGGTGTGAGCCACCATGCCCGGTTGATAGAAGACATTTTAAAATATGACTCAGCTATATGCTGTCTAAAAGAAACTCACTTCAGGCCAGGTGCAGTGGCTCATGCCTATAATCCCAGCACTTTGGGAGGCCGAGGCAGGTAGATCACAAGGTCAGGAGTTTGAGACCAGCCTGGCCAACATGGTGAAACCCCGTCTCTACTAAAAATACAAAAAATTAGCCGGGCGTGGTGGTGCACACCTGTAATCCTGGCTACTCGGGAGGCTGAGGCAGGAGAATCGCTTGAATCTGGGGAACAGAGGTCTCAGTGAGCTAAGATCATGCCGTTGCACTCCAACCTGGGCAACAAGAGTAAAACTTCATCTTAAAAAAAAAAAGTATTCTATCAATCTCTGTCTTTTAATGGATGTTTTTAGATCATTTACATTTAATGAAATTATTGATGTGCTAAGGCCTTGTCTCCTATTTCAGTTTTTTATTCTATCCTGTCTTTTGTTTCTTTTTTCTGCCTTCCTGTGAGCCGCTCGATTTTTAAAATTTCATTTTGGCTTATCTGTATTTTTAGTTTTGAAATAATATCTTTATTGAGACAATTTATGTGTCCTACAATTCACTCATACACTGTACGGTTTAGTGGTTTTTAGTATATAGCCACATACTGCATAACAACAGTTTGGTCAGTGGACAGCATATACAGTGGTGCGCTCATGAGATTATAATAGAGCTGAAAAATTCTATTCCCTAGTGACATTGTAGCCATCATAATGTCCCTGCAAAATTACTTTTTTTGAGATGGAGTTTCACTCTTGTTGCCCAGGCTGGAGTGCAGTGGTGCGATCTCGGCTCACTGCAACCTTTGCCTCCTGGGTTAAGCAATCCTCCTGCCTCAGCCCCTTGAGTAGCTGGGATTACAGGTGCACACCACTATGCCCAACTAATTTTTGTATTTTTTAGTAGAGACAGGGTTTCGCCATGTTGACCAGGCTGGTCTTATCTCCTCACCTCAGGTACTCCGCCTGCCTCGGCCTCCCAAAGTGCTGGGATTACAGGTATGAGCTACCGTGCCCAGTCACACAATTGTTTTTTTAAAAAAGATAAATATAGGCCAGGCGCGGTGGCTCAAGCCTGTAATCCCAGCACTTTGGGAGGCCGAGATGGGCGGATCACGAGGTCAGGAGATCGAGACCATCCTGGCTAACACGGTGAAACCCCGTCTCTACTAAGAAATACAAAAAATAGCCGGGCGCGGTGGCGGGCGCCTGTAGTCCCAGCTACACGGGAGGCTGAGGCCGGAGAATGGCATGAACCCGAGAGGCGGAGCTTGCAGTGAGCTGAGATCCGGCCACTGCACTCCAGCCTGGGCGACAGCGCGAGACTCCGTCTCAAAAAAAAAAAAAGATAAATATAGTATAGCCTAAATGTACAGTGTTTACACAGTCTTCATAGCGTATAGTAATGTCCCAGGCCTTTACATTCTCTCACTACTCACTCACCCAGAGCGACGCCCAGTCCTGCAAGTTCCATTCATGATAAGTGCCCTCTACAATTTCACCATTTTTAATCTTTTATCCTATATTTTTACTGAATCTTTACTATGTTTTGATACACAGATGCTTCCCGTTGTGTTGCTGTTGCCTGCGCTATTTGGTACAGTACCATGCCCCATAGGTTTATAACCCAGGAGCACTAGGCCATGCCATGTAGCCTGAGTGTGCAGTAGGCTGTACCATCTAGCTTTGTTTTTTTTTTGTTGTTGTTGTTGTTGTTGTTTTTTTTGAGATGGCATCTCGCTCTGTCACCGGGCTGGAGTGCCGTGGCGCGATCTCGGCTCACCGCAACCTCTGCCTCCCGGGTTCAAGTGATTCTCCTGCCTCAGCCTCCTGAGTAGCTGGGACTTACAGGTGCCCACCACCACACCCAGCTAATTTTTGTATTGTTAGTAGAGACGGGGTTTTGCCATGTGGGCCAGATGGTCTCCATCTCTTGACCTCGTGGTCTGCCTGCCTCAGCCTCCCAAAGTGCTGGGATTACAGGAGTGAGCCACCGTGCCCGGCCTATCTAACTTTGTTTAAGTGCATTCTGTGATGTTCACAGAACAACAAAATCACCTGTGATGTTCAGACAACAACAGAATCACCTAATGATGCATTTCTCAGAATGTATCCCCATCGTTAATCAACACATCTGTATTCAGAGCTATGCAGCCGTTACCGCCATAAATTCTAGAGCATCTTCATCACTCCAAAAAAAAACCCACACTCTTTGGTAGTCGTTCTCATTCCCCCATCCCTCCCTCACCCCACTGCTCCCGGCTCTAGGCAACAACAAATCTTTTTTTTCTTTTGAGACAGAGTCTCGCTCTGTCACCCAGGCTGGAGTGCAGTGGCGTTATCTTGGCTCATTGCAGCCTCCACCTCCCAAGTTCAAGTGATTCTCCTGCTTCAGCCTCCTGAGTAGCTGGGATTACAGTTGCCTGCCACCACGCCCAGCTAATTTTTGTATCATGAGTAGAGACAGGGTTTCATCATCTGAGACAGAGTTTCGCTCTTCTTGTTTAGGCTGGAGTGCAATGGTGCGATCTTGGCTCACCACAACCTCCGCCTCCTGGGTTCAAGCAATTCTCCTGCCTCAGCCTCCCGAGTAGCTGGGATTACAGGCGCCCACCACCATGTCTGGCTAATTTTGTATTTTTAGTAGAGACGGGGTTTTGCCATGTTGCCGAGGCTGGTCTCGAACTCCCAACCTCAGGTGATCTGCCCGCCTTGACCTCCCAAAGTACTGGGATTACAGGCTTGAGCCACCGCATGCAGCTAAATCTTTTTTTTTTTTTCTTTTTTAATATATTTTTAAATGATCTGTTCTGGACATTTTGTATCAATGGAATCTCATAATATGTGGCCTCTTGTGACCAGCATTTTTTTCACACTTAGCGTAATGTTTTTCTTAGCGTGGGGCTCATCCGTGCTCTCTCAGTACTTCATTCCTATCATTGCCGAATGATGTTGTATGGATATTCCACGTTTTACTTATCCGTTCAGCAGGTGCATTTGTGTATTTCCACTTCTTGGCTCTTGCAAATGATACTGCGAGGAACACTCCGAACAAGTTTCCGTGTGGATGCATGCTTTCCTTTCTCTTGGCTGCATACCTAGGGTTGGAATTACTGGGTCATGTAGGAATTCTCTTGGACCTTTTGAGGAAATTCCAGATTGTTTTCCATACGTGGCCTTAACATTTTACATTCCCGATCGCTACATCTTTTTACATTTCCACCAACCTTTGTTTTCTGTCTTTTTGATGATAGCCATCCTAGTGGGTATGAAGTGGTATCTCTTTGTGGTTTTGATTTGCATTTCCCTGATGGCTAATGATGCTGAATATTTTGGCGTGTGTATATTGGACATTTGTGCATAGTATTTGGAGAAATATCTTTTCAGATGCCTTGCCTATTTTTAAATTGGGTTATTTGTCTTTTTATTGTTGAGTTGTCAGAATTCTTTATATATATGTTAGATATAAGTCTCTTGTATGGTAGGCAGATATTCCCTTCTATTCTTTGGTTTCTTTTTATTTATTTATTTATTTTTTCAAGACGGAGTTTCACTCTGTTGCCTAGGCTAGAGTGCAGTGGCGCATTTGTGGCTCACTGCAATCTCTGCCTCCCGGGTTCAAGTGATTCTCCTGTTTGAACCTCCCGAGTAGCTGGGATTACAGGCACCCACCACCACACCCGGCTAATTTTGTATTTTTAGTAGAGATGGGTTTTCACCATGTTGGCAAGGCTGGTCTCAAACTCCTGACCTCGTGATCCGCCCACCTCTGCCTCCCAAAGTGTTGGGATTACAGGCGTAAGCCACCATGCCCGTCCTCTTTTTACTTTCTTTATGGTATTCTTTGAAGCACAAGATATTTACATTTTGAGAAAGTCTAATATGTCTGGTTTTTCTTTTCTTACTTTTTATTTATTTATTTTTTGGAGACAGGGTCTCTGTCACCCAGGCTGGAGGGCAGTGGCATGAACACGGCTCCAGCCCCTTCCTGCAGCCTTAACCTCCTAGGTTAAAGTGATTCTAACACCTCAGCCTCCTGAGTAGCTGGGACTACAGGCATGTGCCACCACTCAAGGCTAATTTTGTATTATTTGTTTGTTTTTGTTTAAATTTGTTCGAAACCGCATCTCGCTTTGTCACCCAGGCTGGAGTGCGGTGGCACAATCTTGGCTCACCGCAACCTTGGTGTCTCAGGTTCAATCGATTCTCCTACCTCAACCACCTGAGTAGCTGGGACTACTGGTGTGTGCCACCACGTCTGGCTAACTTTTGTATTTTTAGTAGAGACGGGGTCTAACCGTGTTGGCCAGGCTTGTATTGAACTTCTGACCTCAAGTGATCTGCCTGCCTCTGTCTCCCAAAGTGCTGGGATTATAGGCATGAGCCACCACAAAGCCTGGCCTAATTTTTTATTTTCTGTAGCTACAAGGTCCTGCTATGTTGCCCAGGCTGGTCTTGAACTCCTGGGCTCAAGCGATCCTCCTGCCTCAGCCTCCCAAAGTGTTGGATTACAGGCGTGAGCCACCATGCCTGGTCTGGTTTGTTCTTTCCTTGAGTTGCTTTGCTCTTTAGTGTCATATGTAAGAATCCATTCTTTAACCCAAGACCACAAAGATGTATCCCGTATTTTCTTGTAAGAGTTTTATGGTTTTTAGCTCTTACATTTAGGTCTTTGAAATATTTTAAGTTAATTTTTGTATATGGTGTGAGGGAAGGGTCTTGCCTTATTCTTTGGCATGTGGCTATCCAGTTGTCCCAGCACCATATTTTGAAAAGACTGTTCTTTCCCCCATTGAATGGTCTTGGCACCCTTATTAAATTAATTGGCTGCAGACACATGAATACATTTATAGACTCATCTATTCCATTGATCTAAGTCTGTCCTTAGATCAGCACCACACTGTCTTGATTACAGTGGCTTTATAGCAAGTTTAGAAATTCAGAAGTATGACTGCTCCAACTTCGTTCCTCTTTCAATATCGTTTTGGCTCTCCTGGGACCCTTGCATTTCCATATGAATTTTTAGCATCAACTCGTCAATATTGGCAAAGAAATTAATCGGAATTTTGATAGAGATTGCATTGAATCTGTAGATCAATTTGGGGCGTATTCCTTAATTAACGTGATTAAGGAAGACTTTAATAATGTTAAGTCTTCCCATCCCATGAATATGGATATCTTCTCATTTATTTAGATCTTTCATTTCTTTCAACAGAATTTTGAAACTTTCAAAGTATGAGTTTTACACTACTTTTGTTAAATGTATTCCTATGTATTTTATGCTTTTTGATGCCGTTGTAAATGGAATTGTTTACTTGATTTTATTTTTAGGTTGTTCATTGCAAGTGTAGAGAAATACTTGTGATTTTTGGATACTGAGTTTATATTTTGCAATCTTGCTGTGCTTGTTCATTCTCCTAGTAGTTTTTAAGGATTAGGATTTACTTTTGTCTTTTTTTTTTTTTTGAGACAGGGTCTCACTCTCACTCAGGCTGGAGTGCAGTAGTGCAGTCATAGTTCACTGCAGCCCTGATCTCCTGGGCCCAAGCGATTCTCCCCCCTCAGTCTCCTGAGTAGCTGGGACCACAGGTATATAACACAATGCCCAGCTCATGTTTGAATTTTTTGTAGAGATGAGATCTTGCCATGTTGCCCAGGCTTGTCTCAAACTCCTGGACTCAAGTGATCTCTCTGCCTTGACCTCCCAAAGTGCTGGGATTATAGACCTGAGTTACCACGCCTGGCCTACAGTTTCATTATATTCCAGGAGTTCTAACAGTGTTAGATTTGTAAAGTTGCACAGTATCTCCTAGCCAATGAGGGCACAGTTGTTTAAGTGACTTCCTTTTTTTTTTTTTTTTTAAGATAGAATCTCCCTCTGTTGCCCAGGCTGGGGTACAGGTGGTATGATCTCAGCCCACTGCAACCTCCACTTCCCAGATTCAAGCAATTCTCCTGCCTCAGCCTCCTGAGTAGCTGGGATAATAGGTGCCCACCACCATGCCTGGCTAATTTTTCTATTTTTAGTAGAGATGGGATTTCACTATGTTGGCCAGGCTGGTCTTGAACTCCTGACCTCAGGTGATCCACCAGCCTCGGCCTCCCAAAGTGCTGGGATTGCAGGTGTGAGCCACTGCGCTCGGCCTCTTTAAGAGATTTTGTAATCTTGTTTGTGCATCCCCTTCCCAGGTAGGAAAAATGCTATACTTTATGGCAGGGAAAGGCTTGTCCTGGTGATGGACATGCAGAGAACTTGCAGGCTCAGCCACAGGTCAAACGTCAATCTGGAAAATGGCTCACCTCTTCTTATCTTGGAGGGAAGTGTTTGCTTCTGCAATGTATATGACCTCTTTCCTAGATTGAAGAACAAAGATGATCAATAGGGACAGGACCTGAGCTCCTCATTGGCCCTGCAGGCATCTCCACAGGGTCAGCCCGCAGAGTCAGACCCCAGTCTCCAGGGCCCCCTCGCTGGCACGTCGCTCTCAGGTGCTCTGCACAGCATGGCCGAGACCAGCCTAGGGGTCCTGGTGGCCGCTAATCCCCGGTCCCTGCCACGGAACAGGAATGTGGCTCAAACCACACATTTGACAGGATATAGATAGATTGACAGACTTGACCCACAACCAGACACGGGAACAGTCCCAGGGAAAAAGGGTGAAACAGCAACAACAACAACAACCAAGAAAACGGTGATGGCGAAGTCTGGGTTCTTCCCTCGGGAAGACACGAGAAGACAGGCGTGGGGTTGAGCACGGGCCACATACCTCATGTTGCTAGGATGTCCTGTCAACGTATAATTTTATTTATTTACTTATTTAGAGACAGGGTCTTGCCCTGTCACCCAGACTGGAGTGCAGTGGCACAACCACGACACGCTGCGGCCTCGGCCTCCCAGGCTCAGGTGATCCTCCCACCTCAGCCTCCCAAGCAGCTGGGACTACAGTCATGCACCTCCACACCCGGCTAATTCTTCGTATTTTTTTGTAGAGATGGGTTTCGCCATGTTGCTCAGGCTGATCTTGAACTGCTGGGCTCAAGCAGTCCACCCCCATTGGCCTCCCAAAATGTTGGGATTACAGGCATGAGCCACTGTGCCCAGCCTGTATAATTTTTAAAGTGATAAATGAGGATGGTGCGAATGTACAGAGAACATGTATTATGTATTTAACTCATCAACGAAGGAGCAGGTAGGATGGTCGCTGGCTGGGAGTGTGCCAGAGGAGCCCCTGGGCCTGGGCACTGAAGATGAGGTCCTATCAGATCTTGCTAGACAAGGTCTAAAACTGGTTAATGCCCCACGGGCCAAAACCTCACTGTCTTTGGGATTGTCTTTTCTATAGAGAGAAATCTTTGCATGTTTCCTGGACAAAAGCTGACATGTATATACCTGTAACTTGCCGGGGTCGGGTAGATGGCAGGTCAAAGGTGCGCCATCCTAGGTAAATGAGTGACTGCGGGGTGGTCCCTTGGCGTCGAGCGGGGAAGGACTTGTAGTCATCGTGTTGCTTAATTGCTAATTTCTTGCTAACTTCTTTCTTTCCTTTCTTTTTCCTTCCTTCCTTCCTTCCTTCCTTCCTTCCTTCCTTCCTTCCTTCCTTCCTTCCTTCCTTCCTTCTCTTTCTCTCTCTCTCTCTGTTTCTCTCTTTCTCTTTCTCTCTTTCTCTTTCTTTCTTTTTTGTTTTTCTTTTTCTTTTTTTTTTGACGGAGTCTCGCCCTGTCGCCCAGGCTGGAGTACAGGTGCAATGGTGCAATCTCGGCTCATTGCAACTTCCACCTCCCCAGTTCAAGCGATTCTCCTGCCTCAGCCTCCTGAGTAGCTGGGATTACAGGTGCGCACCACCATGCCCAGTTAATTTTTGTATTTTTAGTAGGGATGGGATTTCGCCATGCTGGCCAGACTGGTCTCGAACCCCTGACCTCAGGTGATCTGCGCGCCCTGGTCTCCCAAAGTGCTGGGATTACAGCTACCATGCCCAGCCACTGACTTTTCTTAATGGCGTGCTCTGCACCTGGGCTTGCATTTCTCTGCTTTGTGGGCTTGTCCCCGCCCACCCACCTGGCTTCTCGCTGGTTCCTGAGCCTGGTAGACCTCCAATCTGCCTCTTCCTGACGAGAAGGGTGTTGCCGCCTGGCCGTACGAGGGCTGAGGCTGGGGGCTGGGGTAGACCTGCTGGGTCCCGGTGTGAGCTGTACAGGCTCGTAGCTGCTCAGGTTCCTGAACGTGAACACACATCCTCTTGGGTGCGATCAGCATGGCCCATCCATCTACCCTCCCCGACCCTGGCTGCCTTCTCTCTGCTTCCAGCCGCTTCCTGTGGCCAAATGCCATGGACCCCTCAATGGTCAGGGTTCCTGGATGAGGGGGCGGCCCGGGAGTTGGGCCTGGTGACCTCTAGCATCTGGGCCTGGAGGGAGGGGACCTCTCCATCTGAGGGCTGTGCCTCTGTGTGGTGAGTGCCCGGGAAATGGAGCTGCCACCATGGGCAGTGTCTGCTGTGGGTCCCAGTGGCTGGAGGCCGGGGCAGCCTGTGTTTGGTAACCACTCAAGCTGGGGCATCAGGAGTGCTGGCCTGTCCCTCCCAACCAGGCAGTGGGAGACACCCGTAGGCAGCAGAATCTGAACCCACAGTGGGGGATTTGCAGACCCTGATGGGGTTTAGGGGCATTCAAGGGGAGGAGGCAGAAGAGGAGCCCCTTACCGGGCATTGTTCCTCCTCCCCCAGCCGCCAAGCGAGCGTCTGTCCATTCTAGTATGTAACAGAGCCAGTGGGCCCTTGTCCCCACCCTGTGATGGTGCAGAACAAACTGTGGCCTCAGGCCAGGGCATCCTGGGGTGACATCCTCCCCTCCCCCTTTCACCTTCCCCCGGGCCAACCCCTGACCCCTGCACCCACAGTCTCTCAGGGAATGACTGTGTTGGGGGGCTCCCCGGATGCAGAGAAGGCTCTGGTCAGCTGGCAGATCCCTAGATAGCCATGTCTGGCGGGAGGGATGAGCAGGGAGGGCTGAAGCCTGGAGACCAGCGGGCTGGTGGGGACGTGCCCAGGGCTCTGAGGGTCCCCTCACGGCTCTGTGATCACTGGCTGTGTTTCCCACGCCCTTCACCCGGGAGTGTCCTGCCGCCCCAGCTGGCACCTTTGAGACCCGATGGGGCTAAGCGTGTGGTGCTGGAGTCCAGCCTTGCCAGGGAGGATCAAGCAGTGCTTGGCCTTCTCGGGACTGGACCAGATGAGTCAAGGTAGGGTGGCATCCCCCACCCGGCCCCAGTGTGGAGCTGACCCTCAGGGAGGGAAGAGGGATGGGGCCTGGGTCTGGCCCTGCCTTCTGGAAAGAAGCGCCTGCTGCCAGTTTTGCAATTGCCATTCCTGAGCCAAGCCATAGAAGTTGGGTGTTTGTATTTATGGTCTTTATTTTTCATGTCGGTAATTACCTTTTATGGCCCCGGCTTAAAGGCAGCCCAGCCGGCTCCAGGGCCTCCCCGTGATCCCAGAGCCGCGTGCAGGCCTCCCCGCCTCCCGCCTTTTTTCCCTCTTTTACACAAGATTCTTCAGTGTTTCAAAAGAGCTTTGGGGGAGATTTGGGTTTTGTGGTTAAGATTCTCACACTGGAGCACGAGGACAATTATGTGCAGCTTTTATTTGGCCCCCAGGATTCTTACTACATTATCCGTATTTCCTTTAATTTGTGGGATTTCTAGTAAATGGGCTTAAAAATAGGTCTGGGCATGCCGCCAGGGCAGATGCGGGCAGCCAGCATCTCTGCATCCCTGTCTCATGGCAGAGTGGGGTCACCCTGCATCCTTTGGCCCTGTGCCTCCTGCAGGTCCCCCAAGTTGGCTCCCCGTGCACCCTGAGGAGGGGACAGGGTGCAGCTCCTCTCTTCTGGTCAGGACATCGGGGTGGGTCTTGGCTGCAGTTGGGTTAGGGTTGAGGAGTTGGGGTCCTTTTGACAGGGGGAGGTGGGGACTCTTCAGGGGACTCTGATGGAGGCCAGGCTGAGCGGAAGGCTGGGGACTCTGGGTGACATGATTGTGGGCCACACGGACACACACAGAGGCCCAACAGTCCCCATGTAGCCAGCGGCCCTGCCCAAGGCAGACTGTCCTGTCCTTGTCATGGTAGAGAGGACCCAGGCCAGCCGTATGGAGGGTATCCCTGCAACTGGCTGGGAAGTCCCAGCCTGCAGCCTGCTCAGGTCCCCTGCTGGACCTGCCAACCTGGACGCATTGCTGGAGAAGGGACTTGCCTTTTGTTTAACATCTAGCCGACTTTGACAATCCCCCTCCCCGCCCCGGGCTCCCTGAGTGGACCACACACCCAAGGAGGCGGCCCCGGGTGGAATTTCGCAACCAGAGTGCAGGTCACTCCCCTTGGGCTGCCGCTGTCCACTGTCTCGGGAGCACCAGGTCTGGGCTCTGAGGCTTCTCGTGCAGCCCCCGTGCCAGCTTCTCTCTGGGGGTGCTGACCTGGCATGTCCTGGGGCCCCGCTCCGGGAGGGCTGGTGCTCCCATCTGGACACCAAGCGTGGCTGTGCCCCTTGCTTAGCTCTGCGGGCCCCTGTGCCGCTCTAGCCTGGGCACCTTTGGCCTTAGCCCTGAGGGTGTCCAAGTCCCAGGGAATGGCCCTGCTCCTGGGCGCGCTGGATGGCAGTTTTGCCCTCGGACGTCCCAGCTGAAGCTTCTTCTCCAGGGACCCTGTGATTGTTTCTGTGCTGCCCACAGGGATCGGGGCCGTCTCAGGCTCTGATGTGGGTTCCAGATCACGCTTCTCCCCTGCCCCTGACCCAGCAACTTCCCTCTACAGCCCCCGCGCTGCCTCTCCCTGCAGACAGGAGGGCCGGGCCCAGGGGCCAGAGTCACGCCTCCCGCACCCGGGCCTCTGCTGCCCATCGGGGGCTGTGCTATCCACTGGGCTGGGGTGGTGGTCAGGAGACCATCCTGCCCTGGCCCCTGCGTCCCCTTCATGGCTTGGGCTCTGCCCAGGACTTTCGTCCAATTCCACGCCTCAGCGTGAGGCATTGCCTGAAGTGGGGTGGGGGCTTTTCCGAACCTCCAGTGCTGCGTGAGTTGAATCTTGTCCTTTTTTCAACTTTGATTTTAGATTCAGAGATATGTGTACAGGTTTGTCACCTGGGTGCATGGTGCGATGCTGAGGTGGGTTGCGATTGAGCTTGTCACTCAGGTGGTAAGCATGGTACCCGGTGGGTCGGTTTTCAGCCTCTGCCCTCCTCCCTCCCTCATCCTGTTGTCCCTAGAGTCCGTCATTCCCATGTTTATGTCCGTGTGTATCCAACGTCCCATCTTTCTGAAGAGCTGAGAAAGCCCAGGTCCCAGATGTGAATGTCCAAGGGGTAAAACATGGATGGCCAGGGCCCTGGGGAGCCTCCGGAGCCCCCTCCTAAGCAGGTGCCTGCAGCTTCCGCCGGAGACCGCTGAAGATGTGATCCCAGGTCCCTGGCTGGAAAGGGCCTGGGCCAGGCACTGGGAGCCGGTGGGGACCGGGCAGGGCGGGGTGGAGCAGGGATGGAGGCGACTGTGAGGTGCTGCCAGTGTCTGCCCTGCAGTTCGCCCTCTGGGGCAAAGGCACGGTGAGGTTGGTGACCCCAGTGACATAGCCTGGGTTCCCTGCTGCCCAACTCCAGGCAGAGGTGGCACCGGCAGCACCCTTGCCAGGGCCCAGAGGCGTGTGGCTCCAGGCATCGTTGGGCGCCCCCCCCCCCCCAGCGGCTGATGTAGTGTTTCTGTGTCGCTCTGATTTACATGAGAGTTTTAAGCATAATTAGAAATGCAGGGGAGCTTTGTGTCTTACCTCGCCTCGACTATTTATGGCATGATATGCAGATGAGGAGAGCTATGAATATTAACCATGAGAGTGTGCCGCGAAGTCGCCGTCTCTAATGGGCTGGGTGACCAGCGGCGGGGCCCAGCACACTCCAGACCGCCTCCCAGTGCCCACCTCTGACCGCCGGTGCCTGGGATCCGACAGCTTCCACAACCCCCGGCCCCAGTAGTGATGATCAGGTCACAGCTGCCCCAGGCCATCAAGAGAGGGGGTGAGCGACCAAGGAGGGTCCTTCCCCTCCCGGCCGCTCCGCCTGGGCAGCCTCAATCTCAGCTTCCACCCGGCCACCCGCTGCCGGGGAGACCCTGCCGCAGCCCTGGGGGAGGAGGGGGCCCTGCGCTGGAGCTGGCGCTGGCTTTTTAAGTTATTAAACTGTGCCCGAGGGAGACGCTCTTCAAGCTTACGTTATTTAAATTACAAATACGGGTGAGGGAGATTGTTGGCTCTTTCAAAACACAGCTTAATTCTCTGGAAACCTTCTAGAATGTTTTGTGGTGTGAGGGAGCATCGCACGGTGTGTGAACCCAGTGGGTCTGCTGGCTAGGGCGGGTCCGCGGGGTGGGTCTGGAGGCTCAACAGGAGCTGTGCCAGCCCCACCTATCCCTCCCCACCCTGCGACTCACTCTCTTCCTCTGAGCCATCCCTGTTGCCAGTCTGTGCCGTGTTTGTCCCCCAAGTCCTCACCCAGAAGAAAGTCAGAATATCCTGCAAGCGAAGGTTAGAGATGAGCGTGTCGCTGGCCAGGGGCCGTGCCTCAGGGGAGCCGTGGCTGCTTGGGTCATTCCCCGTAAGCGCAGGGCTCGGCTCAGTCACACAGGCCCCTGGACCAGACCCTCGGGCCAATGCCATGGGCACCCCACAAGGCCCTATCGGACGCAGAGCCTGCTGCTGCTGTGCTGGGAGCATCTTCCCAGCCCTCCCACGAAATACTGGCTGCTGGAGACCCACCCTGGGTGTGGGGGCTGGGGGCTGTGCTGTCCAGAGGCCCCCTGCCGTGTCCCTGGCTTTGACCCCAGAGGAAGGGCTGATACACGGAATTGTGGATTTGCAGGTCCTGGAGTACTGCTCTTCTCCATCTGGGAAGAAAGCTTCCAGGCAGATGTTCATTAGTGCAGTTACTGCCGGCTCTCACGGCTGATGCTGGCCCCGGCTTGTGGTCTGGGGTAGAAGCCGCCTAGGGACCCTGCTGAATGGAGAGAGCCCGGCCTGGGCCCAGCCCTGCACGGCTCTCCTCCGCCTCCCAGGCCGGGGCAACAGTGACAGTCCCAGGGGGCCCGTCAGCCTGGAGACGCCCCGCACCTCTGTGACCCTGAAGCTGGGGGCCTGTGTGCCCGTTTCCTGGGTGCAACTCTCCTCTCTGCTGCAAAGTCCTTGGGGCCCCGGCAGGGTCGTTGCTACCCGGGGTCTGTTGGGCAGGGCCAGGCCTCCCCTCTGGCTCCTGTGACTTGATGACCAGAGACCTCCCAGGAAGGATGACGGCTAGGGGCCTGGCCCAGCTGCCTCCCGACTGTGAGGTTTCAGTTTCCTCATCTGTGTGTCCAGTAGTGGGGAGGTGAGCACACGGCACACGCCATCCCGGCTTGTATGGGGGCCTCGGGGTTGGGGGGAGTTCCTGGCCACCGAGGGCACTGGCCCGCAGCTCCTGTATCTCATCTGCCTGGAGCTGGTGGTTCCATTAGCAGCCAGGCCTCCAGGCAGCCCAGCTCTGCTTTCTGGTGTCTTAAAAGTTTAATGCAAACCTGAAGGCTAAGCTGGTGCCACGCCCAGCTCCCTGGGGCCCTGGCACATCCGGAGCTGGTTAGCCTCTACCCTCTGCCAGGGTTAACCTCCGGGGCCCCTGCTGCCCCCTTGTCCTCCCTAGGGCCCCTCTTCTGAAGGTATGGGGTCCAAGCAAGTCCTCCTGGAGCCTGCACTGTGTGGGACAGGGAAGGCGTTGCTCCGAGGCGGGCAGAGTCCACCGAGAAGCAGCCTCCAGGCAGTGTTCGTATTTGTGACACCCCGTGTGCGCCTGCTGACTCCAGAGCAGCTGGTACAGCAGGCCCGCCCCATCCCCACACCATGTCACGCTCCAGGAGCGCCTTCCGTTGACCTTTTAGGAGATGTCCTCACTTACTGCCAGGCGGTCTCACCAGGGGCCGGGGCTGGGGGTAGAGGGGCTCTCCCCTCCGCAGAACGTTTCCCGTGTCCCACCTCTCTCCTTCCTCTGCCACGTGTTTAACGGCTGTGCATTTGCCGAGGTCCAGAACCTCTTATTAGATTGGTGAAATTAAATCCTGCAAGATAATTTAATTTAATTTAATTTCTCTCGCCTCCCTTCCCCTTGCTTGTAGTGATCCTGCAGAAATTCAGTGCTGCATTCCTCTAGTTTACTGTGCTGGGCTTAGGAAGTGCTTTACAATCTGGAGGTGGAGGGGGCAGGGTTTCTGGGGACTCTGGGTGAGGCCCTCAGACCATGGAGCTGCCTGGCTGGGCCCCCGGAAAGGGGCTCCTCCTGTTGGGCTGCCTGATTGGTCCCTGTCCCTGTCCTCTGGCCTGGGGGATGCTTTCAGGGGTCTTCTACCTGCTGGAGCCTCTGCTGCTGGGCACTAGATGCCAGGACCCAGGTGCCCTGGCCTGGCACCAACCTGGTAACCTGTGTTCTTGTGTGAATCCTGCCAGGACGACACTCAGGCAGGGGGGTCATTCTGGAGACGCTGCCCCAACCCCTGTGTGTGCATCAGGCTTTAGTTCCAGTGAGCCCCTGTCCTCCCCGTGGGCTCCTCTCACCCACCGGCAGGTTGCTGGGCATGAGGCTCATCACGGTCGGTAACCCCTAACCCCAGGGCAAGCCTGGCCTGAATCTCAGCCTTCCTCAAGTGAGGCTCTGCAGAGAAGAGACCTCCCGCCCCTCCCTGCCGCAGCTACCCGTATTTTCTTATTCCTCAGGGAGGCTTGTGGGCTCAGAGGAACCCAGCCTCCTCTGTGTGTGTCTGTGTGGGGTGGGGCACCCAAGGCTGGCACAGCTGCAGGGACTGGACTCGGGCCTTGGGTCATCTACAGAGGTTTTCCAAAGTGGGTTCCGTTCTGATGAAGGGCATTTTGAGAGCAAGGGTCGTTGGTGCCACAATCCTGAGGATGGCCGGGGTAAACAAAGTTGGCGACCTCTGATTTTCTGCCTGGCTCTGCAGAACTCTCCATAAGTGAATGAGTGTGGTGAATCTCACCGAGGAGGGGAAACAATAGGAGGTATGGGCTTGGGAAGCAAAGTGGTGGGGAAACTGAGTCACCAGAGAATCTGCAGGGGAGGGTGGAGAGGCCCTGGTGTCCGACGAGGGCTTGGCCCTGCCCTCCTCAGCAGACAGCCCTGCTCATGTCCCTGGGCCCACCTGGGCCCTCGGCCCCCTCCTCTCTGGCAGTAGGAGGGTCAGCCCCCGCGTGTCCGCTTTCCTGGCCCTGGGGGCGTGAGCCAAGCCTTTATTTTATTCTTTTCTCCTAAAGTTCAGCTTTGTTCTTGAGCCTTCCAAGAAAGTAACCTAAAACCAGCTCCTGTCCGGCTCTCAGCAGGCTGGGCCGTGGGGCTGCAGCCTCACCAGGCAGGTGGCCTGAGGACAAGCCAGCAAGAGCTCCAGTTGTCCTCGATCCCCAGGGACCACACGGCCCCATCACCTTCAAAGGGAATAATGGTCCCTTCTCTGGGAGAGCTGGTCTGGCCCCCAGCCCTGGGGCTCCCGCTCCTGAGGTGTGGATGCAGGCCGAACTGGGCAGGGTGCTAAGACGCCCACCTGGATGCCCAGCTGAGAGCTGCTCTCCCGCCCAGGTCACAGCAGGTCGCAGGCATCACCGGCTTACTGTGTGCGAGGCTCCAGCCGCGGGCTTCACAAACATTGTTCCATTCACCCCCAGGAACCATCTGAGGGTAAATTATAACCCCAGTTTGCAGCTCAGCATCTGAGGCTGCGGCGTCCTTACAGGAAGTGGCTGGTGCCCACGGGACCTAGGATTTCATCCTGGCCAACAGGCCAGGACCCTCTTGCTGCTGGAAGGGCCAGGCTGAGAGCCTACACTGTCCCTTGTTCTCTCTGTCAGCCCTGGCTGCTGGCCTGCCCAGCCCAGGCTCTTGGGACCCCCAGGAGCCGGTGCACTGTGCTGGCCCCTGCCTGTCCCCTCTTTCGGTACAAGAGCCCCTGTATGATTCAGACATCCCTACCCCCGTCCTTGGGGTGAAATTGCCCCAACAGAAGCCATGGGCTCTCTGGGAGGCTCCTGGTGGTGGGCGCAGTGGGTCTGTGAAGGGAGCTGTTTAGGGGCCTCTGCCCTCTGTGCTGTGTTGCTGTGTTGCACAGGCCCCTCTCTTGCACCTCCCTGCCCGGGCTGTGTCCAGCATTCAGCCCTTGCCGAGCTTCTGAGGGCACTTGGCAGACTTCCTGGAGGAGGCGGCAACTAAGTGGGGACCTGAGGGTGGAGGGTGTGGCGGGGAGGGTGACAGCTGGGCCCTGCGTCTCCTAGCCCCGGGGAGCCCAGCTCTTCTGTGTGGCCAAGTGGGGATGTTTCTGTAAACGCCCCCATCCCAGTCTCCCGGAGTCGTCACCAGCCCCCCGTAGGAGGCAGAAAACACTAGGCACGAAGCCACCTCCACGGGCCTTTGCCGGCAGCTTCCCCGCACCTGGATGTCTTCCCGTCCCCATTCAGCGGCTTTTTGTCTGGTCTGGAGAAACTGAACCCACAGTGTGTGACTAGGGAGGAACCAGATGGCCCTCTCTCTGGTCTCCGGATGCCTCAGAGGGACGCCGGGAGTGAGGGGCAGGGCGCTGTCGCCTTGCCTCCCACCAGGCCTGTGCCGGCCACCTCCGCATCCTGCTACCAGGGTTACAGTGGTGGAGGTAGCTGGCCAGGCAGGAGGGGGCTCACCTCAACGGCCTCGAGCCTGGACCCTTCTTTTGGGTGGAATGTTCTCTTCCTGGGGGTCACCGCCGGTGGCAGGGAAACTGAGGCTGTGCAATCCAGAGGTCGGCCTCAGGGCCCCACGCAGCCAGCGTGGTGTGAGCCCAGGAGGAAGTGCACATTCTCTGAGGCGCCCGGGGGCCACCACAAGTCCTGCACAGCAGCCCTTTCCCAGGAAAAGGCTCAATAACGGTCAGATGCTGTGGACCCCTTGGGCAGGAGGTGCAGCTGATGTCAGCTGAGAAGTGGGTCCGCCAGGAGCCTGTGTGGCCGCAGCCCGGAGTGTGCGGGAGGAGTGGGGCGGCCGCCTTGCCCTCTGCTGGGACCTCTCGGCGGGGCTGCCCCTTCCGGCTCCTGGTTGCCCGGCCACAAAGTCGCTCTTTTCTTAAAGTGCCAGGAGGGCGCTGGGAGTGGGATGGGGAGGGGTGCTGCGGCTGGACTCCCGGGCCTGCCGCCTGGGCAGAGGACACAGCTCTGAGGCCGCCAGGACCTGGGGTGCTGCCTCGCCCACCCGCTGCCTGCCGTTTCTGTGCCTCTCTTCACCCTCTGCTGTACCTCCCCTCCCCTTCCCTGGCTCCCCTATCTGTCCTGACCCCTTGCCCCCCTCCCCCAGCGCCTCTGCCCATTCCCCGCCCGCGGTGGAGGAGTTCAGCTCTGCCAGCTCTGCAGACTGTTTGGAATAGTTTAAATGCTTTGACACTGGGGCTGTCCTGGAAGGCCGGGAGGCAGTTTACTGGGTAATTCATATGCAAAACTGCACCATAAATTTCCAGGCTGTCTCAGTTGCCGTGGCACCGGGAAGCATTTCTCCACTACTGTACAGTATTTCTGCCATCTTTGTTTGCATTGCAGTGAGTCATCAAAAGTCTGTCTCGTACCAGCACCCGGGGCCGCGCATTCCTCTGGCACCAACACTCCACTGTTTTTAAAGCCGGGGCTGGGAGCTGGCATTTACTTCGGCTCCCAAATCAAAGGCGGCTATTCATTCCCGAGCCGCCGGAACGTTCGTCTGCATCCGGCCCCTTCATTGAGATGCGGTGCGCTGCCCGGGAGGGCCGGCCTGGGTGCAGCTGAGCTGCGGCCGCGAGCCCGGCGCCCAGGCGCTCTGCCCTCCTCCTCCTTCTCCTCCTCCTCCTCCTCCACCATCTCCTCCTCCTCCTCCTCCTCCTTGCCGGCTCCCTGCGCCCTCCCCGCCCCAGGGCTCCCGCTCCGTTTGCTGCATTCGCGGAGCAGCTGGGCAGGCGGGCTGCGTGCGGGAAGCCTGTCCTGCCAGGCGGAGCGGGCAGTGCCGGCCGGCGGCCGCAGCGGCGGAAGGTAGGTCTTCCCGACCGGCCGGCAACTTCTCCGCAGCGGGGGCACTGCGGGCCGCCCCCGGCGCGCGTCCACCTGCCCAGCTCCAGGCGCGGTGGCTCCGCCCTCCTCCCGCCGCCCGGCGCCTCTGCGGCCGCCCGCACTTTCCTCCCGCGGGACACAGCGGCCTTTGTGCGGCCCTGCGGAGTTGGGCCGGCGCCTTCTGGGCCGCCCCCGCCCCCCTCCGGAGTGCGCACCAGATAAACAGCGGCGCCCTCCCCAGCTCCCAGCCCCGGGGTCCGGGCAGCCCAGCGAGGGCTGGGACCCCTGTAGTCACCTGGGTTGGGGCCGGGCCGTCGGGATTGGCCCGCGAGGGGAGCGAGGCGAGCGGGGTGGGGGGCGTCCGCGAGTGGGGTTGCGACAGGCTTCCCAACTCCTGCTCTGGCGGCGGCTCGGGAACCTGGGTCTGGTCCGAGCCGGGAGAACACCGGAGAACGGAGCGGGCGCGCCCAGGGTGGTCTCTCTGCTGGGGGAGGAGTGGACGCGGCTTCAGCGGACTTCCCGGCACCACCAGCCCCTCCCCACCTGCCCGGGAGGCTCGGGGGGACGAGGGGACACTGGCCCGCCTTCCCCCCAGGGGCCCTCTGTGAGGCTGCTCAGAGGGAAGAGAGAAAAAGCAAACCGCAAACTGCACAGCTCCAAAGACCCCCTCCCTCCTTCCTTCCCTCCTTCCCTCCTTCCCTCCTTCCCCACGGCTCCGGCGCGGCCCCTCCCGGGAGCTCCTGTGCGGGCTGGAACTTTTTTGAAGGAAGGATAGTGGCTGCAGACCTGCCCAGAGGCGCCCCCGTCTTCCCCGACATCCCCCCCGCTCCTGTCCCGGGGCAGGTTCGGGCCTGCGCTCCTCCTCGCCTGCTGAGCCCGAGTCGCTAAGAGCAGCCCCCTGGGAGTGGTGGGGCCGCACTCCTGCCGGGCAGCGCCCCGGGGGTCTGCAGCGGTGCTGGCCGGGCCCTCTTGCGCCTCTGCCAGGGCGTCTGGGAGACCCCGAGTTCCTTCTCTGGAGTGTCCCAGCCGGGAGGGGTGGGGGAGGGTGCGTGGGGAAGGGTGCGTGGGGAAGGGTGCGTGGGGAAGGCTCGCTCTTTGTAAGCCCGTGGCAGGAGGGGGCGGGTGTGGGAATGGCCCCTTGAGCGGGGAGCCTTGGACCTGGAGGAACTGACCACGTGCCTCCTGCCCCCACAGATGAGCCCCGCTAGGGCCGCCCCGCGCTGAGAGCCCAGCCCCGCCGCTGCCCGCCCGCCATGTCTCAGATGCTGCACATCGAGATCCCCAACTTCGGGAACACAGTGCTGGGCTGCCTGAACGAGCAGCGCCTGCTGGGCCTCTACTGCGATGTGTCCATCGTGGTCAAGGGCCAGGCCTTCAAGGCCCACCGGGCGGTGCTGGCCGCCAGCAGCCTCTACTTTCGCGACCTGTTCAGCGGCAACAGCAAGAACGCCTTCGAGCTGCCCGGCTCGGTGCCGCCCGCCTGCTTCCAGCAGATCCTGTCCTTCTGCTACACGGGCAGGCTCACCATGACGGCCAGCGAGCAGCTCGTGGTCATGTACACGGCCGGCTTCCTGCAGATCCAGCACATCGTGGAGCGCGGCACCGACCTCATGTTCAAGGTGAGCTCGCCCCACTGCGACTCGCAGACCGCTGTGATCGAGGACGCCGGCTCCGAGCCCCAGAGCCCCTGCAACCAGCTGCAGCCGGCCGCCGCCGCCGCCCCCTACGTCGTGTCCCCCTCGGTGCCCATCCCGCTGCTGACCCGCGTAAAGCATGAAGCCATGGAGCTGCCACCGGCCGGCCCAGGCCTGGCCCCCAAGCGTCCTCTGGAGACGGGGCCCCGGGACGGCGTGGCGGTGGCCGCAGGGGCTGCGGTGGCGGCGGGCGCAGCCCCTCTCAAACTGCCCCGAGTCTCCTACTACGGGGTGCCCAGCCTGGCCACCCTCATCCCTGGCATCCAGCAGATGCCCTACCCCCAGGGGGAGCGGACCAGTCCGGGCGCCAGCAGCCTGCCCACCACCGACAGCCCCACCTCGTACCACAATGAGGAGGACGAGGAGGACGATGAGGCCTACGACACCATGGTGGAGGAGCAGTACGGCCAGATGTACATCAAGGCCTCTGGCAGCTATGCAGGTAATGCGCGATGGGGTGGAGCCCCACACCACCTGGCTGGGAAGCAGGGCATGCCTGGGACCAGGGCGGCTTAGGAGGCCGCTGGGCTGGAGGCTTGCGGGGCCACAGGGGAGCCCCCCACCAAGCCTGGAGGAGGTGGCAGAGCTCCGTTCACCAGGGAGTTCAGACTTGGTGCTGGATGAGACAGGAACTCCTGGGAGATTGCCAGCCTGTAGGAAGGGTCTTGTCTCCACTGGATAGATGAGGAAACTCAGGCGTCTGTGGCCCAGGGACCCGCCCGAGAGCTCACATTCCCCATCTGTGAAGGGCCTGACGCCACAAGGTGTCTGGGAGGACCCGCCTACTTCCCCTTTAACCTCACCTGGCGAGGTCCAGAGGCTCCCCTGAACTCAACCCTTTGCCACCACCTCTCCAGGCCCCACAGCAGGGACGGGCCAGTAAGTGCCCGCTGCGCTGAGCCGAGTGAGTGATCGTCCTCCCTTCTCCCCCTTCCTTTCTTTCAAGAAGGGCTGCTCCCCCTCCTGGGGCCCGCAAACCCAGGTTGCCCTAATTTGAGATTCCTGGGTTACAGCCTCTGGAGACCGTTCAGGCTTTGCTGGGCAGAGTCCCACAGTTGGTGCCCAAAATCGGGCGTCCCCGCAACCTGACTGTGTGTCTGGGCTGGCCGCCTGGCTGGTCTGCATGCAGGGCCTGTGTGCAGTGGCCTGGGCCTGGGTGGGGGCGCATAGTGCCAGCAGCGGGCAGGTGGTGGGCCCCGAGGGGCAGCATGGGGACTCCACCCCACCACACATATCCTCGTGCCCTGATGGGACTCCCCCCCTGCCCTTCCCCTCCTGCAGTGCTGGTTGGGGGCAGAGGGGGCCAGGACCACCCACCAGCTCGGACCCCTAGGTCAGCTGGATCCCTGTGCAGCATGTGCCAGCACAGCCAGAACAGCGAGGTAGCCTCTGCTTTGGCCAACCTGGCTCCCTCTCCGCCTGCAGGAGAAGCCACTGCTTTGGCAGCAGGTGCTCTGGGCTCCGTGGTATCTTCCTGAGAACTCCGCACTTTATTTAAATGTACATTGCTGTGTTTGCATGAATCCTACAGAATGCCAGCTCACAGGCCATCTAGATCTGGGCTTCACAGCTTTTGTTTTTGTTTAGTGGTAGCAGGTAGGGCTTGATTTTTCCTGAGACCTGTGCTAGCTGCTGAATTGGCCCTTCCCGAGGGCAGAGCACACTGGGCTCCGGCTTACCACAGAGGCCGTACAGGATGTCAGTGCTTGTGGACCCGACTGGCTAAGGCCTCCGGGGAGTCCGCCCCGTGCGTACTTTCCCGCTGCCCCTGCTGACAGCGGCCCTGGGGAAGGCAGGGGACCAGCCAGAGGCTGCTGGGGAAGGCTCCCAAGGCCCACCCAGGGGCCCTGTTGGGAACGGGCTCTGTCCATGGGCTCCGGTCCCAGGGCAGAACCCCAGACAGGCTGAGCACCCCTGCAGTCCCTGAGGACTTCCCCTAATGATGGCAGCCAGACAGTGCCCTGCCGACAGGTCAGGAAGCTGCACTATGGAGATGGAAATAGACCCAACGTGTCCACACCTCTTCCCAGGGTCCTCCCTGCACAGCCCCCTGCTGCTCCAGTGTGACCTTGGGCCTCGGTGTGTTTGGGGTAATGGAAAGCAGGGCTGGGTGTCAGGTTTGCTGGAAGCACAGTGAAGCCTTGTGACTTGTCCTATGCATCTGCCCCTGGGTGCTAGGTCAGCCTTAAGCCCTCACATCACCTGGACTTCATGAGCTAGAAGCCCCCAAGCCCAACTGCCTTGATGGGTTTTCGGGAAGCAGGCAGGACAGCAGCCAGGAAGCGGCTCTGTGGAGTCCCGGATGTGTGTTGGGTGGGAACAGGAGGCAGCCGCCCTGGCGAGTCCTTCCCTCCAACTCCCCCGTACTCCGACCAGATGAGGTACAAAGTCCTGCTGGGGCTGAGGGGTGGGGATGCCCCCAAGGCCGTGTTCCTGCAGGGCCTTGTCCAGGCCGCAGGTGCTGCGAGGCAGTCTCTGCCTTTGCACGGGTGTTGCTGACGCCAGCGTGGTGGAAAGTGGGCGGCTGGGAGGCCAGGCCTGCTCCCGCCCACCTACCATACAGTTTGGCTCTGGATGCCACAGTCTGGGTTTCTTGTCGTGGTTTTTCTGTTCGGCAAGCCCATAAGTGGGACAGAGAAAGGGGGTGTGTGATTTCTTGGTTAAAATCTAGGTTACTGGCTGTGACGTTGCTGGCGTCGCTGGGTGTGCTGGGTTGGCGGTGCCATGGGGGGAGCAGGTAGAGGGAGGGGCCGTCCCTTGACCCGGAGCTGCCCCTGGGTGCTGGCTCCCTGTGCCCCGTGCTCCCCGTACTCCGTGCCCTGGGCTCGTCCGGGGAACGTCCTTATACCCATGCAGGAGGCTGGCTGCTGCCCTTGCCAGGCCGTGCAAAAGTGGAGTCGGGCAGCTGTCTCTGGGCTGGTAGGACCAGCGTGTTCTAAGGTTCCTGCAGGCTGAGCTCCTCCTCTCTGGCCTCAGTCTCCCCACTTGTCGAGTGAGAGGCGGGCCTGAGTGATTGCTGAGGGTCCCGGAGCTGCACCTCGGCGTGTGGTAATGCGTGTGCCTGTTCCACCGTGTCTCGTGTTAAGAACCACGGACAGCTTGTTCTCTAGGGCTGTTCTCTTGTTTTTGAAATAAGTCAAAATATTACAGATAAAGTTAGTTGCCTTTCGACCCCAGGGCAGCCCCCGTCCCATGGTCTGCGTGGCCTCACGGCGAGGGTCTCCACGCAGCGTCAGTCTCGTGCCTCCTCCCTTCCTCCAGGTCCCGCGTCGCCACCCGTCAGAAGGAAGCGCCACGTTTGATTTATCCAGGGTCTTATCAGAGGACGTTTAGGTTGTTTTCAATTTGTTGCAGTGAGGAGTGAAGCTGCTGAGAAGGCTCTGTGTTGGGTGTGTGAGGTTGATGGGGCCGAGTCCAGGCCCCCCACACCCAGCGAGGCAGGCCCCATCGGGTGGACTCTGGCTCGGGCCGCTCAGTGCTTCCCACCCACCAGCCCTCATCTCTGCAGCAGTCACTTCATGGCGCCCTCCCGGGCCTTAAGCCATCACCCCTGCGGCGGGCAGGGACCTTCCTCCTGGCCCTGTGGCCGGCAGCGATGGGAGACCCTGGAGTAAGATGAGCTGGGGGTGGGGTGCACCCAGGGGTGAAAGAAAAACATCGTATCCAGCAGAAGGGAAACGCCCAGTGCAGTTCCCCTCTGGCTGATGGGGAAACCTCCCGGACAGTGAAGCACGGGCGTGCCTGCCTCGCCTCGTCAGGGGCCGTGCATCTGAGCTAGAGATTGCGAAATGCCTGCCTCTGCCTCCCCTGCACCCCCATCCCCACCCCCCCCCCGACCACGGGGACGAGTCAGGGGCCAGCCCCTGGAGAGAGCAGGAGGTGGGCCAGACAGAGGGAGCCCGAGCCTCAGGACTTGGTGGTGCTGTGGCCTGAGCAGCAGGCCCTTTCCTCTTCAGGCCCCCTTCCTCCCTTACCCGCGTTCATTCCCCCAGAGGGTGTGGCTGCGTTCCTGCTGGCTCTCAGGGCTCGGGGGCACCTGAACGTCCAGCAGTGACTCCAGGAGCCAGGGACTTCCCTGGGCAAGGCAGCAGGTCTGGTGAGCAGTGCCAGCTGCAGCTGGGCTTGGGGTGGGAGCTCCCCAGCTGCCCTCAGGGGTCTGTTGCCGTGGTCTCCTTGGCACATCTGGATCCACAGGTCCCTGCAGCACAGCCGAGATGGGCACGGCTGCTGCTTTCACCCCAGGGCAGAGGACGGCACGGGGCCCTGACGGTTATTTCGTCATGGTGAGGGTGGCCGTTGTCGCCCAAGCTGAGGACAGGCACCTGCGGCATGGCAGGCCACTGAGGTCCAGGGACAGGGAAATGGAGCTCGCAGAGGGCACAGCGAGGGAAGGGGTAGTGCCATGCTGGGGCTTCTCTCCTGTCTTCTGAAGGGGAGGGGGCTGCCCGGACCTGCACCCGCACCCCTTCCTGTGCCTGACGGGGCTCGCCTGGCCGTCCTTTTCACGCCCTCTGCAGTGGCTTTGGGCGGGCAGATGTTTAATTGCAGCTGGTAGATGTCACTCTGTGTGGCTGGCGGAGACAGAGCCACGCCTGGGTATTGACACCAGCCACACACTTCCACGGTAACCCTTTCCCAGCAGGGGACAGCTCTGGCCACAGGGCCTATGTGTCCAGGACAGTAACCCTTTTTGGGGAGGGGACAGCTCTGGCTGCAGGGCCTGTGGGCCTGTGAGCAGGTGACCCTGTGCATTTCCCCTTCCCTTCTGCCCCCCCTACCCCTACCTCTCTGGGGTCCACCCGGTGTCCCCTGTGTGCCTGTCTGCGGGGCATGAAGGTCAGGCACCCATCCCTAAGGTCGGTATCCACTTCCATGGGGCGGCCTGAACTCAGGCAAAACAGGCAGAGTTGGAACTGCTCAGGCTCTGGGAGACCCTCCCATCCAGCCTCAGCCCAGCTGCCCACATCCTGGACCCTGGACAGATGCTACTGGGCATGGGTCCTGGCACACAGTAGCACATCTATCCTGGCATCCTGGCTCTGCCCATCAGGAGAGGCCTGCTTCAGGCCCCACCCTTTTCAGGGTGACTTGCAAGGTCAGCGCTGACCTCGTCCAACCCTTGGCTGAACACCCAGGTTTGGGTGGACTACTCCCATCCCTGGGCCACAGAACCCAGGTGGCCAGGGCTGCTGGCTATGGTGGTCTCCGTTGCAGCCACCCACCCACCACCGTCACCCATCCAGAAGGCACTTCTGCTTGGTCGGGGGCAGGGCTGTGTGTCTGAGGCCGCTCCCACCAGCAGCTCAAAACTCAGGACTGTTGTTTGGGGTTCCCAGAGAGAAGCGGGAAGAGGGGCTGGACTTGGGGTTGCCAGGTGTGCAAATCGCACCATCCTCCCCCCACTGCTGCCTCGTGGCCTGGGAAGGGGGCGTCCACACTGTTAGAGCGCCACTCCCACCCCCCACCCCCCACCCCCACCCGGGGAGCAGAGGGTGCCTTCATCCCTGGCCTGGACAGGATGGGGCCCAAGAGGAAGCCCCAAGCAGAGGTGGGCAGACCCAGGAGTGCTGTTGGCTGCAGGGGTGGGGGGTGAAGAGTTCCTTTTGCTTTGAAGGGCCAACAGCCCTGCAACTCAGGCCTTCCGAGGAGCTGAGACCACGGTTGTGTGCCACTATGCCCAGCTAATTTTGTAATTATTTATAGAGACAGGGTGGCCGGGCGTGGTGGCTCACGCCTGTAATCCCAGCACTTTAGGCAATCTTCATGCCTCAACCTCCCAAAGTGCTGAGGTTACAGGTGGGAGCCACCGCACTGGACCGTGTAGCAGCTTTCATCAGCATCCTGTACACGTGGCTCATCTGTGGTGCGGCCCGTCTAGGCCATTGTTCTCTCCTCCCCGCCTTTTTTCCTTGTTGAAGTGTTTGTATTGGCCGTGCATGGTGGCTAACCCCTGTAATCCTAGCACTTTGGGAGGCTGAGCTGGGCGGATCTCTTAAGGTTAGGAATTCAAGAGCAGCCTGGCCAACGTGGCGAAACCCCGTCTCTACTAAAAATACAAAAATTAGCTGGGTGTGGCGATGCACGCCTGTAGTCCAGCTACTCTGGAGGCTGAGGCAGGAGAATCACTTGAACCAGGAGGCAGAGGCTGCATTGAGCTGAGATTGCGCCACTGCACTCCAGCCTGGGCGACAGAGCGAGACCCTGTCCCCGACCAAAAAACAAAAACCAGAAGTATTTGTATTCTGTGTAAAGTGTGCCGTCAGTGAGTTCGCTGTATGATCAAGGGCGATGTTGCAATCAAGATACAGAATAGTTCCCTCTTGTGGAGGGTTACCCTGGGGTTCTTTGCGTGGGGTCGTCCACCCCACCCTGGCCCCACGGGACCACCACCCTGCTGCCTCCTGCTGCCCTTTTGCTTCTCATAGGATCCTCGTGCGTGGAACCGTACAGCAGTAGATCCTGTCTATTTCCGTGTGTCATGGTTTTTGTTCGCCGTGCGGTTGAATGCATGATGCCAAGGGGCTGCATGAGGCCGCGCTCCCACCAGCAGCCGGTGAGCACGGCAGGCACCCCACGCCCTTACAGCAGCCGGACGTTTCAGCCCTTCCTAGCGGGTGGAATAGCAATGACATCCGCTGTCGTTTCAATTTGCGTTTCCCTGATGGTCAATAATGCTGAGCATGTTACAGGTTGAATAAGCGATACTTCATATAACATTTATTGTGACGTATGTCTTCAGATCTTTTGTCCATTTTTTAAACATTGGAGTTTAAGAGTTTCCTATATAATTTGCAAGTAAGTTCACATATGTGTATTGCAGGCACTGTCTCCTAGTCCAACCTGCCTTTTCATTATCGTAATGGTGACTCTCAGGCCAGAAGTTTTAAATTTTGATGAAGATCAATATGTTAATGTATTTTATGGCTAGTGCTTTTTGTAGCCTGTTCGAGAAATCCTTGTCTACCTAAAATTCTGTGTCTCTGTGTGAATTCCTGCCCATCCGGGATGGGGCAACACTGTCTGTGTCTGTGTGTCTGTGTCTGTGTGTGTGTGTATGTGTGTGTCTGTGTGCGTCTGTGTCTGTCTGCGTCTGTGTGTCTGTGGTATGTGTCTGTGTGCGTGTGTGTGTGCGCGTCTGTGTCTATGTGTCTGTGTATGTGTCTGTCGCGTCTGTGTGTGTATGTGTCTGTGTGTGTGTGTGTGTGCGTCTGTGTGTGTGTGTGTGTATGTGTCTGTGTGTGTGTCTGTGCATCTGCGTCTGTGTGTGTCTGTGCGTCTGTGTCTGCGTGTGTCTGTGCGTGTGTGTGTGCGTCTGTGTGTCTGTGTGTGTACGCGCGTCTGTGTCTGTTAATGTGTATGTGTGTGTGCGTCTGTGTATGTGTGTGTGTCTGTGTGTGTCTGCATCTGTGTGGCGTGTCTGTGTGTGTGTGTGCGTGTCTGTGTGCGTCTGTGTGTGTGTCTGTGTGTGTCTGTGTGTGTGTATGTGTGTCTGTGTATGTGCGTCTGTGTGTGTGTGTGTCTATGTGTCTGCGTCTGTGTGTGTATGTGTATGTCTGTGTGTGTGTGTCTGTGTGTGTGTCTGTGTGTATGTGTCTGTGTGTGTGCGTCTGTATGTGCGTCTGTGTGTGTGTGTGTCTGTGTATGTGTCTGTGTGTGTGTCTGTGTGTGTATGTGCGTCTGTATGTGTGTCTGTGCGTCTGTGTGTGTGTATGTGTATGTGTTTGTGTGTGTGTGTCTGTGCGTGTGTGTCTGTGCGTCTGTGTGTGTGTGTGTCTGTGTGTCGTCTGTGTGTGTGTGTGTGTGTGTCTGTGCGTCTGTGTGTGTGTATGTGTATGTGTGTGTGTGTGTCTGTGTGTGTGTGTGTCTCTGTGTGTGTGTGTGTGTCTGTATGTGGGTGTTTTCTTGCGAAAGTCTTAGAGTTTTTGCTCTGATGTTCTGGTGGACGGTTCGTGTTGGGCTCAGTTTTGCAGAAGGGCTCGGGTAGCGGGAAGGTTCATTTCCTTTCCCTGTGGACGTCCAGTCATTGCAGCACCAGGTCTCCGCTGAATTCCCTTCACACCTTTGACAAGAATCAATCGACTGTGTACGTGCAGGCCTATTTCTGGATTCTGTTCGGTTCCATTGATCTGTGTGTCCGTGCTTATGCCAAATATCCCACTGTCAGGATTACTATAGCTGTAAATAAGTCTTGAAGTCAGGTGGCGTAGGTCTTCAACTTCATTTTCTTATTGAAAATTGTTTTGGGCCAGATGCGGTGGTTCACACCTGTAATCCTAGCACTTTGGGAGGCTGAGATGGGGAGATTACCTGAGGTCAGGGGTTCGAGACCAGCCTGGCCAACATGGTGAAACCCCGTCTCTACTAAAAATACAAAAACTAGCCGGTGTGGTGGCGTGCACCTGTAGTCCCAGCTGCTGAGGAGACTGAGGTGAGAGAATCACTTGAACCCAGGAGGCGGAGGTTACAGTGAGCCGAGATCGTGCCACTCCAGCCTGGGCCACAGAGTGAGACTCTGTCTCAAAAAAAAAAAAAAGAAAGAAAGAAATTGTTTTGAAGGATTATCATAGTCCTTTGCTGTTTGCTGATCTCTAACTAAAAGATTACTAAAATGTTGATTGATGTTGCATTGAATCTGTGGATCAGTTTGAGAAGAACTGACCTCTTAACAATATTGAGGCTTCTAAGAAACCCATGAAGAAAGTATGTCTCTCAATTTCTTGCCACTGTAATTTCTCGTAGCTTTTAGTATATGGATGTCATTCATATACGTAATAGCTTTATTGAGACATAATTCACATGCCATACTGTTCCTCCGTTTAAAGTAATAATCCACTGTGTTTTTTTTTTTTTTTTTGCATATTCAGATCTGTGTGGCCATCGCTACAATCAATTTTAGAATATTTCTGTCATCCCCCAAAGAAACCCCATGCCGTTTGGCAGACATTTCTGTTTCCCCGTATTCTCTTCGGCCCTAGACAAGCACCAGTCTACTTTGTGTGTAGATTCCTATTCTGGGCACTTTAGATCAATGCAATCATATGATATACTATGACTGGCTTTTTTCTTTTGGCATCAGGAATCACCCATGTTGAAGAATATGTCAATGCATCATTTTTTCTTTCTTTATTTTTTCTCAGATCATGTCTCACTCTGTTACCCAGGCTCGAGTGCAGTGGTGCGATCTCGGCTCACTGCAACCTCCACCTCCTAGGTTCAAGCAATTTCTGCCTCACCCTGCTGAGTAGCTGAGATTACAGGTGCCCGCCACCGTGGCAGCGGATTTTTTTGTATTTTTAGTAGAGACGAGGTTTCACCACATTGGCCAGCCTGGTCTCGAACTCCTGACCTCAAGTGATCTGCCTGTCTTGGCCTCCCAAAGTGCTGGGATTACAGGCATGAGCCACTGTGCCCAGCCAAGAACGCTTGCTTACTTCCTTCCTTTCCTTCCTTCTTTCCTTTCTTTCCAGGGTCTCACTCTCACTCTGTCACCCGGGCTGGAGTGCAGTGGCACGATCTCTGCTCATTGCAGCCTCTGCCTCCCAGAGTCAAGAAGTCCTCTAGCCTCAGCCCCCAGAGTAGCTGGAACTACAGGCGTGCGCCACCACGCCCGGCTAATTTTTTTGTATTTTTGTAGAGACCGGGTTTCGCCATGTTGCCCAGGCTGGTCTTGAACTCCTGGGCTCAAGCCATCTACCTGCCTTGGCTTCCCAAAGTGTTGGGATTACAGGCGTGAGCCACTGCGCCTGGCCATTTTTTTCTTGCAAAGTCAGATTCCACTGTGTGACTAATACCATATTTTATGTATCAGTTCAGTAGTTGATAGACTTTTGGAGTTTTTCCGCTTGCTGGCTATTTTGAATAATGTGGCTGTGAACATTCATGTACAAGTCTTTACAGATGCATGTTTTCCATATGTTTACTTACATACCTAGGAGTAGAATTGCTGACGTTACGTATTTTTTGCATGTATTTCTCCATTCTCCTGTTTGGTTTTAATTTGGTGCGTTTGTGAATTACATTGTTTATAATTTCATTTTCCAATTGTTTATTGTCAGTACATAGGAATAAAGTTGATTTTTGTTGAGACGGGAGTCTTGTTTGTCGCCCAGGCTGGAGGCATGGGACCTCGCCTACTGTAAGTTCATCTCCGGTTCCCCGCCGCATTCTCCTGCCTCAGGCCTCCGAAAGTAGCTGGGACTACAGGCTGCTCAGCCACCACGCCTCAAGGTTTTTTTTTTTTGTATTTTTTAGTAGAGACGGGTTTCACTGCAGTCAGCCAGATGGCGTCTCGACCTCCTGACCTGTGATCCGCCTGCCTCTCTCGCCTCCCAAAGTGCTGGATTGCGGCTTGAGCCACCGCCACCGCCTAAAGTTGATTTTTTTGTATGCTGACCTTGTATTCTATAACCTTGCTACCTTTAGTGATGAGTTCTTATAGCTCTCTGTAAATTCCTTGACATTTCCTACGTAGGCCATCATCCTGTTTGTGAATAATGACAGTTTTACTGCGTCCTTTCCAGTTTTCATGCCTTGTGTTTCTGGATCTCCACTCCAGATTGAGTGGAAGTAGTGAGAGCACACGTGTTTGCCGTGCTCTCTCTCGGGGGGAACATTCAGCCTTTCTTTGTTACATGTGATGTCACCTGTAGGTTTTTCATGGCTGCATTTGATCAATTTGTGGAAGTTTCTATCTATGCAAGTGATTTTGTAGGTGTCCTTAATTTTGTTCATATGGTGTATTGCTTCAGTTACTGTTCCAGTATTGAACCACCCTTGCATTCCTGCGATAAACCTCACTTGGTCATTTTGTGTTACAGTTTGTACGTATATTGCTAGATTCAACTCGCTGATATTTTCTCAAGGAATTTTGCATTTATGTTCATGAAGGTTATTGATCTGTAATTTTCCTCTAATGTCTTTGTCTGGTTTTGGTATCTGTGTAGGCTTTACGTTCCCTTCTCCTTTATTTTTTCAAAGAGTTGATGTAAGCTTGACGTTGTTGAAGCGTTTGATACACTTGTCTTACCAGTGAAGCCCCTTGGGCCTCGGGTTTGTTGCTGTTGTTAATTGTGGGAAGGCTTTTAATTACCAATTTACTGTAATTAGCAGCATTCTTTTTTTTTTTTTTTTTTTTTTTTTTTGAGACAGAGTCTCGCTCTGTCGCCCAGGCTGGAGTGCAGTGGCCAGATCTCAGCTCACTGCAAGCTCCGCCTCCCGGGTTCCCGCCATTCTCCTGCCTCAGCCTCCCGAGTAGCTGGGACTACAGGCGCCCGCCACCTCGCCCGGCTAGTTTTTTGTATTTTTTGTATTTTTTTAGTAGAGACGGGGTTTCACCGTGTTAGCCAGGATGGTCTCGATCTCCTGACCTCGTGATCCACCCGTCTCGGCCTTCCAAAGTGCTGGGATTACAGGCTTGAGCCACCGCGCCCGGCCCAATTAGCAGCGTTCTTACCAATTACAATCGACTTTAATTAGCAATATTACTTTAAGACATAGAACTATTAGGATTTTCTCTTTTATCTTGTTCTAGTCATAGTAATGGTCTTTCATGTCATTTATCCATCTCTGAAGTCTACTTTGGTATTACCATAGCATTTCAGCTTTCTTATATTTAGTATTTGCATGGTTTTGGCTCTTTTTGTCCTATTACTTTTAACCTACCTGTGTCTTAAAGTGTATGTTTTAGAGACGGCATATGGTTGGGATTTGCATTGTTATGCAGTCTAACAATCTGCCTTTTATTTGGGATCTTTGGACCATTTACATTTGATGTAATTTTCAGTGGCTTTAGGTGTACGTCTGCCCTCTTGCAATTTGTTCATTTACCTTTTCTCCTTCCCTGCATGTTTCTCTGTTGAATATGATCCAGTGTTCGTGTTCAGGTCCACACCTGCTTACTAGCTATTTCTGCTTCTGCTTCAGTTGTTTAGCGATTGCTCTAGACCACACGGTAGCATCTCTCACGTACCTCAGCCCACCTCCTCAATTGTGCGACGCCCGTCATGCATAACTTAAGACTCTTAAAACAGTGTCTTCTCATGTTCCTCCTCCCCAGTCCTTTGTGCTAATGTTGTCCTACACTGTACTTCTTCATATGCTATAAGCCTGATATTATTTTTACCATAAAATAACCTTTTTCTATTTTTAATAACTTTAAAATTTTACATATTGTAACATTTACTCTTTGGTGTACAATTCAGAGGTTCAAAATAATTTATATTATTATTACTTTTTGAGACAGGATCTCACTCTGTCGCCCAGGCTGGAATGCAGTGGCACGATCTCAGCTAACTATACTCTGCCTCCTGGGCTCAAGCCATCCTCCCATCTCAGCCTCTTGAGTGGCCAAGACTACAGGCACGTGCCACCACACTCAGCTAATTTTTGTGGATTTTTTTTGTAGAGACAAGATTTCAGCACGTTGCCCAGGCTGATCTGGAACTCCTGGGCTCAAGCAATCCACCTGCCTTGGCCTCCCAAAGTGCTGGGATTATAGGCATGAGCCATCACGCCCAGCCTGGTGTTTAAAAAAATGCATATAGGCCGGGCGCGGTGGCTCAAGCCTGTAATCCCAGCACTTTGGGAGGCCGAGGTGGGTGGATCACGAGGTCAGGAGATCAAGACCATCCTGGCTAACACAGTGAAACCCTGTCTCTACTAAAAATACAAAAAATTAGCCAGGTGCGGTGGCAGGTGCCTGTAGTCGGAGCTACTCGGGAGGCTGAGGCAAGAGAATGACGTGAACCCAGGAGGTGGAGCTTGCAGTGAGCCGAGATTGAGCCACTGCACTCCAGCCTGGGCGACAGAGTGAGACTCCATCTCAAAAAAAAAAAAAAAAAATCTTATAGTTCTGTAGTCACCTCCCTGGTCGAGATACAGAACAATCTCATCACTCTAAACTCATCCTGCCCCTTTGTGGTCATTTCTCCCCAACTTCCCCTGACTCCTGGCCACCACTAATCTGTTTCCTGGCTTATAGATGGCGTTGTGTACAGTTACGTGGCCTCTTGGATCTGAATGCATTAGAGATTCACATGTGTTAGCATTTCATGCTTTTTGTTGCTGAGTAAGTAGTATTCCATTGTATGGCCACACCACAATTTCTGTACGCATTCACTGGTTAAAGGACATTAGGTTTTTAGTGATTATGAACTAAGTTGCCATGAACATGTGCATACCTGATTTTGTATGCACTTCAGTTTTCATTTTTTTTTTTTTTAACCATATGACCTTCAGTCCTACTCTTTAGGTTAATTGACCCAATAGAAATGAAAGCTTGGCCAGGCACGGGAGTTCATGCCTGTAATCCCAGCACTTTGGGAAGCCGAGGTAGGTGGGTCACCTGAGGTCAGGAGATCGAGACCAGCCTGGCCAACATGGTGAAACCCCATCTCTACTAAAAAT
This sequence comes from Papio anubis, assembly GCF_008728515.1. Lineage (NCBI taxonomy): Eukaryota > Metazoa > Chordata > Mammalia > Primates > Cercopithecidae > Papio > Papio anubis. The sequence continues at coordinate 105,415,775 of NC_044988.1, read as the reverse complement.
ACAAAAAATTAGCCAGGTGTGGTGGCGGGTGCCTGTAATCCCAGCTACTTGGGAGGCTGAGGCAGGAGAATCGCTGGAACCTCGGGAGGCAGAGGCTGCAGTGAGCCGAGATTGCCACTGCACTCCAGCCTGAGTGATGAAACCAGACCTGCCCCAAAAAAAAAAAGAAAACTTTGGGCGCATGTACAAAAATCACGCATATGCCGGGCTGGTGGTTAAGTTTCATCTCTTAGCACTTTGGGAGGTCAGATATGATTGTCAGAGACGGGAGACTATCCTGGCTAACACGCTGGAAACCCTGTCGCACACAAACTAGCGGCGGTGGTCTCCAGAAGTCTCTGCTGGCTGGGAGGGCTAGTGAGAATGGCGAAACTGGCTTGCAGTGAGCTGAGATCCGCCACTGCACTCCAGCCTAGGGCGACAGAGCCAGACTGCCCCCAAAATCAATGATGCACATGTCTCATGGCAGCTTAGTTCATAATCATTACTAATGAGCACACAATAAACTGTGGTGTAGCCATACAATGGAATACAAAATTAGCCAGGCATGGGAAAGGGCCTGTAGTCCCAGCCATTCGAGACTGAGGCAGGAATTGCTGAACCCGGGAGACAGAGGTTGCAATGATGAGGTTGCACCACTGCACTCCAGCCTGGGCAGAGTGAGATTCCATCTCAAAAAAAAAGAAAAACTTTGTATATAAAAAATATCTGCCCATGAGTAGTATACCTTTACATATAATAAAAAGTTACATCAGCTTTCCTTGTAAAATTTATTGTCACTTTCTATTTTTCAAGAAACTTTTGCTGCATATAGAATTCTAGGTTGATAGGTTTTTTTTTTTTTTTTTGTTTTCAGTAATTTTAAGGATGTCATATTCTTTGTCTCTGATGGCCCAGGAAATCACAGTCATCTTATCTATGTTCTTCTGTGTTTATTGTGTGTTCTTTTCTATATTATTTTTATCTCACGCTTGCAGCAATTTGACTGTTGTATGCCTTTGTGTTGCTTTGTATTTATTCTGCTTAGGATTTGTTGAACGCGGTAGTATTTATACTTTTAAAAAAATTAAATTTGGGATTTTAAAAATTATTGTTTCCTCAAATATTCTTCTGCCCCCTTACCCCCTAGAAGCAATCCAAATGTATGTTTTGCTCACTGGAGGTTCAGATTTATTATTTAGACTTTTTCTTCCATAGACTTTCTTCAGCTGAGTAATCTCTGCTGTGGTTTCTTCATGCCCAAGGGCTTGCTTTTCTAAAGTTCTGTTTCTTGTTCTTTTTTTATACTTTTCATTTCTCCCCTCATTGAGTTCCTCTGTTTTGTTTTATAATGCTCTGATCATGTTTATAATAGCCAGTTGTCAGCTAATATATGTGTGTATATATGTGTGTGTGTATGTGTATAGATGTATGTGTATGTGTATATATATGTATCTATGTGTGTGTGTATGTATATATAAAGTAACCTTTATCAGCTAATGCCAGCATTTTGTCATTTCTTGGTCTGTTTCTGTTTTTACTGATTTTTCTTCTCTTTAAGGATGATCTTTCTGTGGTTTCTCACTTTTTTTTTTTTTTTTTTTTTTTTTTTTTTTTTTAAGACGGAGTCTGGCTCTGTCAGCCTGTGGCCAGTACAGTGGCCAGATCTCAGTCCACTGCAAGCTCCACCTCCTGGGTTTACACCATTCTCCTGCCCCCAGCCTTCCCGAGTAGCTGGGACTACTGCATGCCCCACTCGGGCCTCGGCTAGTTTTTGTATTTTTAGTAGGGACGGGGTTTCACCGTGTTAGTCAGGATGGTCTCAATTTCCTGACCTTGTGATCTGGCCGCCTCGGCCCTCCAAAGTGTTGGGATTACAGGCGTGAGCCACCGCGCCCGGCCTTCACTTGTTTGTTGTTTTAATAGATGCTTTTAATAGATTTAACAGTTTAATAGATTTAATAGTTGTTGCATTGTTGAGCATCTCCAAGTTGCTGTCCTTGATTCTCTCACGGTGGTGTTAGGTAGAATTTCAATAACGAGTCATGATGTTGGGCACATTCTCATAGGCGTATCAGCCACGTGGACATCCTCCTTTGTGAAGTGCCTATTTAAATATTTTGCCCCAGTTCCTCATAGAGTGAGTTATCTGTCCCTCTCTTGCCACTTTGCGCATTCTACGCTGTGAATTGACATCCTTTGTCAGACACGTAAGTAGCTTCTCCCACTGTGCAGCTTTCCGTTTTCTTAATATAATTTTTTATAGTGAAGTTTATCAAACTTTTTGTACAATAGCAGTTTTTATATCCTATTTAAAGAAATTTGTTCCCCCCTCAGGATCATGATGATGCTCTCTATGTTTGTAAAAAAACAAAAAACACACTTTGTTTTGAAATCATTTTAAACTTGCAGGAAAGTTGTAAGCACAGAGAACTTCTGTATCCCCTTCACAATTGGTAGGAACTTACCGCGTCTGTTCTGTCATTCTTTTTACACGTAGAGGTTTTTCACTAAATCATTTGAAAGTAAGTTGCAGATATTATGCCCTTTACATCAAAAGGCTGAACTTTTTTTTTTTTTTTTTTTTTTTTTACAGACAAGGACATTCTCTTACATAATCACAATACGCTGTGCAAAATTCAAGAAATGTTATCTCAATACATCATCCTCATGTAACTACAGACTGTACATTTTCCCGGTTGTCTCAATATTGTGCTTTAGAGCAGTGGTTTTTTCCCTGATGTGGTGTTTAATCCAGAATCACACATTGCATTTTGTGGTTCTTCTCTTTCATCCCTTTATTCTCTAGAATAGTTTCTCAGCCTCTATCTTTTTTGACACTGATCTTTTGGAAAGCACAGTTCATTATTTTGTAGAATATCCCTCTCTTTAGGTTTGTCAGGTTTCATCTCAGGATTGGGGTCAGGTTGTGCGTTTTGGCTGCAGTTCACAGCAGCAAAACCTTCTCAGTGCGTCATAGGAGTCATGTGACACCACTTTGGCTCAATATTGGTGATGTTCCTTTGATGGTTTGGTGCAGGTGGTCTCTGCCAGGTGGTCACTGTTCTCACCTTTGTGAGAGGCTGTGTATCAAATATCCTGTGTGTCCTCAGCCTTCTATCTGTTAATTCTAGTATTTATTGATGATTCCTGCCTGGGTCAGGTACTGCTCTGATGGGTGCAGATAGGATTGGGTTTTGTTTTGTTTTGTTTTTGAGATGGAGTCTCGCTCTGTCACCCAGGCTGGAGTGCAGTGGCGTGGTATCAGCTCACTGCAACCTCTGCGTCCCGAGTTCAAGTGATTCTCCTGCCTCAGCCTCCCAAGTAGCTGGGATTACAGGCACCCACCACCACGCCTGGCTAATGTTTGTTTTTGGTTTTTGGGGTTTTTTTTGTTTTCTTTTTTTTTTTGTTTTTTTGTTTTTTGGGGGCGGAGTCTGGCTCTGTCGCCAGGCTGGAGTGCAGTGGCGGATCTCAGCTGCAGCTGCAGCTCCGCCTCCCGGGTTCCGCCATTCTCCTGCCTCAGCCTCCCAAGTAGCTGGGACTGCAGAGCCGCCACCTTTCGCCAGCTAGTTTTGTATTTTTAGTAGTAGAGATGAGGTTTCACCATGTGTTAGCCAGGATGGTCTCGATCTCCTGACCTGCGTGATCCACCGTCGGCCTCCCAAAGTGCTGGGATTACAAGCAGACTGCAGCGCCCGGCCTGTTGTATTTTTTTTGTAGAGATGGGGTTTTGACATGTTGGCCAGGCTGATCGCCCAAACTCCCACAGCCTCGGGTAATCTGCCCGCCAGTGCCTCCCAAAGTGCTGGGATTACAGGCGAGCCACCACGCCCGGCCTTTAGGCATTTCTTGCTGTCTTGTTCAGCAAAATATTCCAGGCTCATCCTAGACTCTCTGGTCCCTAGCCCTAGAATCAGTTATTTCTCCTGTAGTGGGAATTTAGAAACCAGGATGTTTCTGTAGATTTGTTTACTGCCACTAAGTGTTTTTGTTTTATAGCCTTTTTGGCAGTCCAGAGCTGGAATTTATATATTTAAAATTGTGGGTTCATACTGAGTACTCCCCAAAGCAATCAACACTCCAGGGTTCTTCCTGACCTTCCTCCTTTCCTTGTTTCTTTTTCTCTTCCTATTTTTCTTTCCTGATAGTCAAGATTCGGACTCTCTTATGATTTATTATTAAAGACTTTCAGATGGGGCGGTCACGGTAGCTCACGCTGCCATCCCCAGCACTTTGGGAGGCAGTGGTAGATCACAAGGTCAGGAGATAGAACCATGAGTGAAACTCCGTCTCCTACTAAAATAGAAAAAAATTAGCGAGCGCGCCTGTAGTCCCAGCTTCTCGGGAGGCTGAGAGACAGGAGAATGGCGGGGAACCCGGGGCCCAGGCTTCACAGTGAGGCGAGATCAACCCAGGGCTGAGGCTTGTGGCTGAATCAGCCGGGAGGCCGGGCTGGCGCGACTGAGATCAGCCCACTGCACTCCCAGCCACAGGCGACAAACAAGACTCCGTCTCAAAAAAAAAAAAAGGCACTGAGTCTATGAAATATCTCTGGCATGGATTTTTGTGGTGTGAGTGCGATCCAGGGCTTGCAGGACTCACTTGTTCGGATTTTTACTTTCCAGTTGACCCTCGTTCTCACGCGAGAAGGTCTTTTCCACAGCTGGCCTGCAGGGGCCCTTTGCTCTTTGTGTAGAGGTGTCTGTAAAATGTGTGTTTGTATTTTGAACTCTGTTCTATACCCTTGATCTCTGTGTTTTTTCCTATGGCGGTACGTGTTTTTTTACAATTTTTTCCCAAATCTTTCTAAATATTTTCTCTGCTTTATTTCCAAGTTTTAGTTCATATGATTTGTCTTAGTTGTGTGCATTTTCTTTTTTTTTTTTTTTGAGGCCAGTCTGGCTCTGTCGCCCAGGCTGCAATGAGGTGCAGTGGCGGATCTGGCTCACTGCAAGCTCCAGCCTCCCGGGTTCATCATTCTCCTGCACCTCAGCCTCCCGGAGTAGCTGGGATACAGAGAGCCCATGTCACCTCGCCTGGCTAATTTTCTTGTATTTTAGTAGAGGCGGGGGTTTTCACCGTGTTGTAGGATCAGTCTCGATCCTCCTGACCTCGTGATCCGCCCGTCGAGCCTCCTATTTTGCATTTTTCCATGCTTTCAGAAGTAGATTACCAGTATGCACCCTGCTGGAATTTGATTAGGATTTCATTGGTTCTGTTATTTGTCACGGTGACCTGACATTTTTACCATATTGGGTCTTCCAGTCCATGGGCGTGGTGTATCCTTCTGTTTATGTCTGTCCCCATTTTTCTTAGAATATTTTGTAGTTCTCTACACATCTTTTTTTAAAAAGATTTATTCCTAGAAATTCTTTTTGAGAGTCTCGCTCTGTCACCTGGGCTGAAATTACATTGGCGGATCTCGGCTCCTCAACCTCCAGCTCCCGAGGTCAAGTGATTCTGCCTGCATAAGCCTCCCGGGTAGCTGGGATTGCAGGCGCCCACCACCACACCTGGATAATTTTTGTATTTTTAGTAGAAATGGGATTTTACCGTGTTGGCTGGGCTGGTCTTGAACTCCTGACCTCAGATGTCCGCCCACCTTGGCCTCCCAAAGTGCTGGGATTACAGACGTGAGTCACCGCGCCCGGCTAGAAGTTCATTTTTTAATTTGAATTACATAGTACTTAACTTTCTTTTTTTCATGTTTGTTTCTAATATGTAGAAACAAATTGGATTATCTTTGAAGTCTGCTCACTTTGCTAACTCACTGATTTACTCTGAGGAGTCTCCCTGCAGATTATTTTGAATTTTGTTATTTTATTTTATTTTATTTTATTTTATTTTTATTTTTATTTTATTTTGAGTTGGGGATACCCTCCCATATCCTGGAGACTGTAGATGGGTTTAGGTAATGCAGCCAATACAGCCAACATGACCTACCACCTGAAGTATTTACTCTCAGCCCAGCCTTCAGACAAGTTTGCCAACCCGTTCTGTGAGAACCTGTTATGTAATGGGTCATTCTGCCGTCATTTGTCTTTTTGCACCCCCAGAGATAATTTCTCTCTGTTACTCAGGCTGGAATTAATCCTGCCACTCAACCTCCCTCAAAAGTAGCTGGGATTGGGCACCGCCAGTATGCCAATAATTTTTATGTTACAGTAGATAGGGTTCCACGTTGGCCAGGCTGGTCTCCAAGCTCCACAACCTCAGAGTAGTCACCACCTTGGCCTCCCAAAGTGCTGAGATTACAGGTGTGAGCCACTGCACCTGGCCGATGTTAATTTTTGTCTTTTCTCTTCTTCTGTTTGGTCAGACTTGCTAGAGAGTTTCCATTATATTGGTCTTTTCAAAGAACCAACTTCTGGATTTTTTCTCTTATGGATGTATTTATATATTTTTTTATTTCAGTTTCTCTCTACTTCTTTTGTGTTTACTTTGCTATTCTTTTCCTAGTTTCTGAGAGATATCTGTAGATCATTGATACCTCAGCCTTTTAAAGTAAAGCACTTAGGGTTCTGTACTTCCTGATGAGCACTGCTTAATTCTAACACATTTTCATATGTCAGATTTTCATTATCATTCAGATAAAAGTATTTTCTAGCGAATTGTGATTTTTTTCCCCCTTTTGTCCTTATGCTATGTAGCAGTGTACTGCTTAATTTATAAACCTTTTTGGATTTTTTGGTCATCTTTTTGGTTATGAATCCTGAATTAAATTTCCAGTGGAATAGAACGCACTCAGCCTAGTTTGTTCCTCTGGAGTTTGTTGAGACCTTCCATGTGCCCCTGTATATGCTCCATATGCACTGAAAAGGAACAGCATAAGTGGTACTGATAAGGAAGGCAAATGTATATTCTTTCAGATGTGTTTTTATCTTCTTGTGTTGGTTATGGACATGTTGTGTTAAAATCTCTAAGCATGGCCGGGCGCGGTGGCTGAAGCCTGTAATCCCAGCACTTTAGGAGGCCGAGACGGGTGGATCACGAGGTCAGGAGATCAAGACCATCCTGGCTAACACGGTGAAACCCCGTCTCTACTAAAAAATACAAAAAAAAAAAAAAACTAGCCAGGTGAGATGGCGGGCGCCTGTAGTCCCAGCTACTCGAGAGGCTGAGGCAGGAGAATGGCGTAAACCCGGGAGGCAGAGCTTGCAGTGAGCTGAGATTGCGCCACTGCACTCCAGCCTGGGCGACAGAGTGAGACTCTGTCTCAAAAAAAAAAAAAAAAAAACTCTAAGCATGATTGTAGTTTTGACCATTTCTCCTTTCAGTTGTGCTAGCTTCTATTAAATGCATATTAATTTCAGGTGTTGTATCTTCCTGTTGAGTTGATGCCCTTATCATGAACTATGCTTCTTCAGTGTTACCAACAGGTCTTGCTTTAGTATCTGCTTGGTCTGATACTAGCAGAGCCACCTTAGCTCCCTTTTGTTTAATATTTACATGGTACATCTCTTTCCATCATTTGTCCTCTTGTTTAAGGTTTTCTCTTGGGTTTGGTTTTATTCATTCTTCACAAACATTAATTTTGTTTATTTGGTTTGAGACAGAGTCTTGCTCCATCGTCCAGGCTGGAGGGCAGTGGCGCTATCTCGGCTCACTGCAACCTCCGCCTCCCAGGTTCTAGTGATTCTTGTGCCTCAGCCTCCCGAGTAGCCGGGACTACAGGCATGTGCCACCACACCGGCTAATGTTTGTACTTTTAGTAGAGACAGGATTTCACCATGTTGGCCAGGTTGGTCTTGAACTCCTGACCTCAGGTGATCCCCCTGCTTCAGCCTCCCATTACAGTCATGATTACAGGCGTGGGATTACAGGCATGAGCTACTGTACCCGGCCAACAAACATTATTTTCTATTGGAGTGTTTTGACTTTCATTTCACCTGGTTACTGACTTTGCTGGGTTAATCTACCGTCTTGTCCGTTGGTCTCTGCTCTTCCCCTCTGACCTCCTGTTGCTTCTCCTTTCTTGCCCCTCCTTTCCGATTAATCAGGTATTCCATTTTTCCCTATTATAAGTTTGTGTACTGTTCTTGTAGTTTAGGGATTTCAGCATTCATCCTAAGTTAGAATGTTCTGTGTGTTAATTCTGTATGTTGTAAGCACCACTAGACCTGCCTTTGTCATTTTACATCGTGTTTATATTTATCTGCACATTTTTTCCCCATGCTTGATTCAGTGTCTCCTGCGTCACCTCACTCCCTATCTGAGATCACTTTCCTTTTCATGGAGCTCCATGTCCTTGTTGGTCTGGGAAGCTCTCACTCTTTCTCTTCAGAGCCTCAGCCTCCTCTCCTCCTCTCCTCCTCTCCTGCTCTCCTCCTCTCCTCTCCTTTGGGGGCTCCAGTTGCATGTATGTTAGGCTTTCCCCAAGTCGTATGTGTTCCATGTGCCTTTTACTCTGTTTCCTGTATTTTCTATTCTTTTATCTTTCCTTTTTTTTTTTTTTTTTTTTTTTGTTGAGATGGAGTTTTCACTCTTGTTGCCCAGGCTGGAGTGCAGTGGTGCCATCTTGGTTCGCTGCAACCTCCACCCCACTAGGTTCAAACGATTCTCCCGCCTCAGCCTCCAGAGTAGCTGGGATTACCTGACTAATCTTTTGTATTTTTAGTAGAGACAGAGTTTCGCCATGTTAGCCAAGCTGGTCTCGAACTCCTGACTTCAAGTGATCCGCCCACCTCGGCCTCCCAAAGTGCCGGGGTTACAGGTGTGAGCCACCATGCCCGGCCTATTCTTTCTTATTCCGCATCAATCTGGATATTTTGTATTAAATTATTTTCCAGTTCACAAATCTCATCTGAAGTGTTTAATTTTCCCCTAAATCATTCTTTTGAGTTTATATTGTTAGTTGTTGGAATTTTTTTTTGTTTGTTTGAGATGGTCTTGCTCTGTTGCCCAGGCCGGAGTGCAGCAGCGCAATCTCAGCTCACTGCAACCTCCACCTCCTGGGTTCAAACGATTCTCTTGCCTCCACTTCCTGAGTAGCTGGGACTACAAGTGCATACCACCATATCCGGGTAATTTTTTTTTTTGTATTTTTAGTAGAGACAGGGTCTTACCATTTTGGCCAGGCTGTCTCGAACTCCTAACCTCAAGTGATCAGCCCGCCTAGCCTCCCAGAGTGCTGGGATTACAGGTGTGAGCCACCGCACCCGGCTGCATTTTTTTTTTTAATAGGACTTAATCCTTTTTGTCGATTCTAGTTTTCTGGTGAAATTTTCCATTTTGTTGCCTGCATTTCTTGTACACATTAAGAATTGTTATTTTAAAGTTGGTGTCTGCTAATTGTCTGATCTGATGTCCTTTTGTAAATTTTTCTCTTTTTTTTTTTATCATTTGGTCTATGGGTCCACATCTAACGTCTCTTTGTGAATTAGTTTTCTGTCATTTGGTGCTGTTTTCTGGGATTCCTGGCCCTTTCTTTTTTATTTTTATTTATGTATTTTTTTGAGAAGGAGTCTTGCTCTGTCGCCCAGGCTGGAGTGCAGTGGCACGATCTCGGCTCACTGCAAGCTCTGCCTCCCGGATTCACGCCATTCTCCTGCCTCAGCCTCCCAAGAAGCTGGGACTACAGGCACCCGCCACCACGCCCGGCTAATGTGTTTGTATTTTTAGTAGAGATGGGGTTTCACCGTGTTGGCCAGGATGGTCTCGATCTCCTGACCTCGTGATCCGCCTGCCTCAGCCTCCCAAAGTGCTGGAATTACAGGTGTGAGCCACTGTCCTGGCCCTTTCTTATGGACGGCCGGACAGTGTGTGAAAATGCGTGAGAAGCCCTAAGCAGTGCTACTCCAAGAGGGGTCTGGGGACTGTTGCCGGAAGGTCTGCAGTGAGGGGAGATCTGTGCCATCCAGCAGCTCCCGTGCCCACATTCTCCAAGGCTGGGGTGCTTCTGGTTTGCCACACCCTAGCCTGTAGCCCTTCCCGGGCCTCAGCTGAAAGCCTGGTGTTCCCCAGAACCCCTCCTCTTGGCTGGCCTTGAAATCAATCCATTTTCATCTCTCCGGTACACAAGATGCCAAATTCTAGATTTCCTTGTTTTTTTTCGTTTCTTGGCAGTTGTTTTTGCTCCATCTCTGCCTGCACACATGGCTACTTAGTAGTCAGCAAATATCCAAGGGACAGTTTTGAAATCGCAGCCTGAGGCCGGCTCTCAGGATCCGGGCCCCCAAGGCTCCCGGCTCCATCAACAGCTGCCGACTCCATCCGCTCCACCCCGTGGCTGGTAGGTCCCTGTTCTCAGAATCTCAGCCCCTCAGGGTTATCGTTGTTTTTTTTTGATAATTTTGATAGTTGTTTTTGATGAGGGAGTTAGTCTAATATTGGTCATTGCCCTCTACATCCATAATAACAATGGAATCTTTGGGTATATGTAGAAGTTAAATATATTTCTTTTTGCATAGCTAATGTGTGTTCACTGTCTTAAAGACTAGGAAAGGCTGGCCATAGGAGTGAGTTTTATTCCTCCCTGCTGGTCCTCGTGACACACATCTGTCCCCATACACTCTGTCCTCACACACACATACTCTGTCCCCACACACACACTCTGTCCCTTGGCACTCACTGTCCCACATACACTCTTGTCTCACAGCACTGTCCCTCACACACTCTGTCCCCACACACAGATTCCCCTGTCTCACACTCTGTCCCTCACACACACTCTGTCCCCACACACACACTGTGTCCACACTGTCCCCTCACACACACACACTGTCCTCACACACACACTGTGTCCTCACACTGTCCTCACACACACTCTGTCCCCACACACACACTGTCCCCACACACACACTGTCCCCACACACACACTCTGTCCCTCACACACACTGTCCTCACACACACTCCCTGTCCTCCCACACACACTGTCCCCTCACACACACACTGTGTCCCTACACTGTCCTCACACATTGCACACACTCTGTCCCCACACACACACTGTCCCCACACACTCTGTCCTCACACTGTCCTCACATACACTCTGTTCCCTACACAGATCTGTCCCTACATTACACTCTGTCCTCATATACACTCTGTCTCATACTGTCCCTACACATTACACTGTGTCTCACACTCGTTCCCACACACACTGTCCCCACACACACACTGTGTCCCTATACACTGTCCTCACACACACACTCTGTCCCCACACACACACTGTCCCTTGGCTACACACTGTCCTCAAGCACACACTCTGTCCCTACACACACTGTCCCCACACACACACTCTGTCCTCAGACACTGTCCCTCACACACACACCTCTGTCCCCACACACACTGTCCCCACACACACACTGTGTCCCTCACACACTGTCCCCTCACACCACACACCTCTGTCCCCTACACACACACACTGTCCCCACACACACACTGTCCCCACACACACTGTCCCCACACACACTCTGTCCCCACACACACACTGTCCCCAGCCACACTGTGTCCCTTTCACACTGTCCCTGGGCACCACACACTGTCCCCTTGCAGGCATATACACATACACTGTCCACATTACCTCCGTGTCCCTGCCACCTGTCCTCACACACCCTCTGTCCCCACCACACACTGTCCCCACACACAAACTGTCCCCACACACACTGTCCTCACCACACCTCTGTCCCCACACACACTGTCCCCACACACACACTCTGTCCTCACACACACTCTGTCCTCACACACACTCTGTCCCCACTACTACTGGCCACCTGTCCCCCTACACCACACACTGTCCCTTGCCATACCACACACTCTGTCCTCACACAGTGTCCCCCACACACACTGTGTCCCCACACACAGTCTTCACACATACTCTGTCCCCACACACATTGTCCCCTCACACACTCTGTCCCCACACACAGTCTTCACATACTCTCTGTCCCCACATTACATACTAATTTGTCCCCTATATACTTGTCCTCTTTATACACATACTCTGTCCTTGCCATACTTCCTCGTCCCTTTGCCACACACATACACTGTCCTCACACACTGTCCCTACATACACTTCTTGTCCCTATTACTATACATACTCTGTCTCACATATACACTCTGTCCTTTGCTACACACATACTCTTGTCTCATATTACACACATACTCTGTCTCACACTGTTGTCCTCATATTACACTCTCTGTCTCCCTGTTGCTGCCTCACACATACTGTCCCTACACATATCACTCACCCTTTACATTGTCCTACATACAATTTCTTGTCCCTACATTAGTCTTTACATACTACACTGTCCCTACACACATACACTTGTCCTTTTACATACACTCTGTCTCCTGGCTACACACACACACTTGTCCTTACATACACTTGTCTCCTGGCACTGTCCCTCTCACACTACCACACTCCCTCTGTCCCTACTACAGTCTCTACACATACTCTGTCCTCTACTACCACACACTCTGTCCCTTCACACACACACACACTGTCCTCACACACTGTCCCCACACACACTCTGTCCTCACACACACACTCTCTGTCCCTCACACACACACACTTGTCCTCACACACACTCTGTCCTCACACACTGTCCCCCACACACACTCTGTCCCTTTCACAGCCAATAGCTCCTACACACACTCTTGTCCCACAATACACACACACTCTGTCCCCACACACACTGTCCCCTCACACACACACACTCTGTCCCCACACACGGTCTTCACACATACTCTGTCCCCACACACACACATTCTTCTGTCCCTTTGCTACACACTGTCCCCTCTACACTCTGTCCCTCTCTACATTACAGCTCCTCACATACTCTGTCCCCACACACACACACTCTGTCCCCACACACACTGTCCCCACACACACACCACACTGTCCCCACACACACACTCTGTCCCCACACACAGTCTTCACACATACTCTGTCCCCACACACACACACTCTGTCCCCACACACACTGTCCCTACATTACACACATACTGTCCCCACACATACACTCTGTCCCCACACACAGTCTTCACACATACTCTGTCCCCACACACACTCTGTCCCTACACACACATACTCTGTCCCTACTACCACTGTCCTCTCATACACACACTCTGGTTCCTCCACACACACTGTCCCTCTCACACACTTGTCCCTTGCTACACAGTTCCTTCCTTTACATATACTCTGTCCCTACACACATACACTCTGTCTCATATTATTGCTACTTTTCACTCTCTATGTCCTCACATGCACTCTGTCCCCACACACACTGTCCTACACACACACACTCTGTCCTCACACACTGTCCCCACACACACTCTGTCCTCCTTATACACTGTCCCCACACACACAATCTCACCATACACACTCTGTCCCTACACACATACTCTGTCCCTACATACCACACTGTCCTTGGCACTTGTCCCTACTACCACTCTTGTCCTCATTACACTGTCCCTTACACACATACTGTCCCCTGACACACTCTCTCTCACACTGTCCTCTACACACACTCTGTCCTACACATAGTCTTCATACATACTTGTCCTCCCCACATTAATACATACTAATTCTCTGTCTCATACACACTGGTCCCTTTCTCATATTATCCTTTTATATATATATTTGTCTCTTTACATTGTCTCCCTTTACATATATTACTCTGTTCCTTTTTATACCTCTTGTCTCCTTTGTATATACTTTGTCTCTTACATTATTAATGTGATTTGTCTCACACTGTCTCACACATACTTGTCTCTTTACACTTGTCTCTTACATATTACAATTTTTATTGCTACATTACTTGTCCTTTACATACATTGTCTTTACATATACTTCTTGTCTCCCCACACACAATTGTTCCTTTACTAATTTCTTGTCTCATACACTGTCCTTACACATACTTTCTTGTCCTACATTATTACATACTTGTTCTCATATTATTACTTGTCTCTTTACATTGTTCCCATATTAATTTCATTGCTACATACTTGTCTCCTATACATTCTGTTCTTTACATTACACTTGTCTCCTTATATATAGACTTGTCTCCCACACACACACAGACACACACTCTATCCTCATACACTGTCCCCACACACACACACTATCGTCACACACACTCTGTCGCCACATACACACTCTGTCCTCACACACACTGTCCCCCCTCACACACACACTGTCCTCTCCTACACTCCACATACCTCAACTCACATACCTTAATCTGTCTTCACACACACACTGTCTCCCGGAGGAACGCACAGCTGGCACACATCCTGGGCGCTTCCTCCATGTGTGACGCATGTGCACGTGTGTCGGGGGCTGTGCATTTGTGTGGTTGGGGGCATGCACCTGTGTGTGGCGTTGGGTACACACTTGTGTGGTGTGGGTGCCGTCCCATGCATTGCCCTTCGTGTGTCCTTAGTGTCCTGGTCGTCATTCTCAGCACACACGGACCCTGCTAGTGTCTTCACAGTGACCCGCACCATGTACTGTGGTAGGTGGGATTGGTTCAACCCGTGCCCATGACTGGACAAGCTCTTGCAAAGGCAGGGCGGGCCGCCTGCTGTCTCGAGGGCATCCTTGGGCAAGTCTGAGAAATTCGTGGATGGCTGTAGAGCAGGAAAGTGATGCCATCAGATCAGCAGTAAAAATCTTCGCTGGGATCCCTGTCGGAGGCTTGGACCACTTGGGGACTTCTCGAGTCTCCAGGACCAGGCTTGGTGCTATCAGGATGGGTGCTGGGATTTGCAGGAGATAAAATGGCAGCACCTGCCAGGCCTGGAGGGAGCCTCAGCTCTAGGGAGGGCACTGGCCAGGGGTATAGGTGGGGCAAGGTAGGGGCCAGGTTTAATGGGATTGTTGAGCTGGTCACGGAGAAGCCCAGAGGGCCTCAGTCACTCGGGAGGATCCCTGGCTGCAGGACTGTGTCGGCCCCTCACGTCAGGTGCAAGCCCCTGGCGGTGCCAGTGAGGACTCCACCTCTTACTGGTCCCCACATCTTCCCTGCAGCTGCACCATGAGCTGGGCACGGGGACTTGAGAGACCAATGAGCCCCCTTTTTTTTTTTTTTTTTTTTGAGACTGAGTTATTTGCTCTTGTTGCCCAGGCTGGAGTGCAGTGGCTCAATCTTGGCTCACTGCAACCTCCACCTCCTGGGTTCAAGCGATTCTCCTGCCTCAGCCTTCCTGAGTACCTGGGATTACAGGCATGCGCCACCATGACCAGCTAATTTTGTAATTTTAGTAGAGATGGGGTTTCTCCATGTTGGTCAGGCTGGGTCTTGAACTCCCCCACTCCTGATGGATCCACTCCTCCCAAAGTGCTGGGACAGGTGTGAGCCACCCGCCCAGCTGGCGAGCTCCCCTTTCTCATCTGGGTCCCCAGGAGACTCAGAGATGTGGATGTAGCACAGGTCCCTCCCTCCTCCCTCCCTCCTCGGGTCCTGACGCAGGGAACGCCCCTCCGGCCTCTCTCACTTCCTCCTGGCGTTCCCGGCTGGACTTTTCTGCATTTCCCCGTGTCTCAGCATCCACGAAACGGGCTGTGTCTCACAGGCATGGTGTGGTGTGGCATTGCGTGGTAACTGGTGATGGTTTTGCCTTCCCAGTTATGGCATGATGTGGTTAAATTGGTGGTACCTTTGCCCTGTGGCACATGAGAGAATGGTGTACCTTATAACTGTGGCCTCTGTGTTTCCACCAAGTACAGTGTTGAAGTCGTTTCCAGTCTTTCTGGAGGATGACAGAGGCACCGCACCAGCCAGCACTGGTAGTTGATGGGGCCTGTGTGTTAAGCGCATGCTGTGTGCCAGACCCTGGGGACAGTGACCAGCAGGGTGAGCTCCCCTCACTGCCAGAAGCGCTGGGCCCAGAACAGGCTCGCTGGCCAGGAGGCAGCCAGCTGGGACCACGGACCCACCCCCAAAGCTGGGTGGAAGGGGCACCAGCAGGGAGGGCAGGTCTCCCCGAGCTGCAGTGACCACACTCAATGCCACGTCTGCAGCACATGGTCCCACGGCCGGCCCTGGGCTCTGGCCATCAGGAGGCACCTGGGCGGGGAGCTGGGAAGCATGTTGTGGTCCCGGCCTGGCTGGGCATCGGGCAGGAGGGTGTTGAGTTCACACCTGTGTGTTTTCGGGAGTGGGACACAGCCCCACATGGAGAGTGGGGTCATCTCCCCGGGACCCACTGCATGTGGAGCACCCGTTACCAAATCGCCCGAGCCTGGTCACCCGTCTGTGGTGCCCCCACATTGCCCCTCACCATTTCCACCTGGGTCCCTGCGCACCTGTTCTGCACCAATGCCACCAGGTTCACCAGTGTTGCCAGAGCTGGTCTGTGCCGAACCAGCAGCTGCAGAGGTAGTGCAGGGCATGTGCCAGGTCAGCCTCCAGATGTGTGAGCAGAGGCCGCCTCGAGTCGTGCAGGCTGCTCCTCTGGGGACAGGTGTGTAGCCTGACCTTTCCGGATTCACAGTGGCTCCCTCGCCAAACCCCTCCATGCTACCCTTCAGGCTTGTCCACACCCCAACACCTGGTGACCACCAATCTGTTCCTGTCCCTCAGAGTTTGTCCCCTGGAAAATGTCATGCAAATGGGATCACCAGTATGTAACCGTTTGACGTTTCTGTGTAACAGCACGATTGGAGAGCCATCCAGGTTGTGTGCCAATCACTTATTCCTTTTCACAGCCAAGCAGTAACGCGTCATGTGGATGGTTCACAGTGCCTTGGTCTGCGTGCCCGTTGCAGGACATCCAGGCTGTGTCTAGCCTGGGGCATTCAAGAATAGAGATGGGATAAGCGTTCCTGTGCAGGCTGTCTTTGGAGATAAATTCCCATTTTTCTTGGGCATATACCTAGAAGTATAATCGCCGTGTCATAAGTGTATGTTGAACTTGATAAGCCACCAAGCAGTTTTCCAGAGTGGCCGTGCCACTTTGCATTCTCCCCAGTGAGGTCAGGACGTCCCGGCTGCCCCGCATCCTCGCCAGCACTTGGCGGTGCTGGTCTTTTTACGTTTTGCCGCGCTGGGAGGTGGGACCACATCGTGGCTTGATTTGCATTTCTCCAGTGGCTAAGGATGCTGAGCGTCTTTTCATGTGCTAATTTCCATCTGTGAGTCCCCTGGGGAAGAGTCTGTTCAAATAGTTTGCCCATTCTTGAAACTGGATTGTTTGTTTTTAACTGTTGAGTATTGACATTTCTTTATATTTTTTAGATACAAGTCCTTTGTCAGATATGTGATGTGCAAGTGGCTTCCTCCAGTCTGTAGCTGGCTTGTCTTTTTATCTTCATTCAGAGATCAGAAGTTTCTCATTTTGGTGAATCCTAGCTCGTCAGTCATTTCCACTGTGGATGATGCTTCGGGGTCCTGTCTGAGGCTTTAAGCTTAACCTAAAATCATGAAGACCTTCTGCAGTTTTCGTGTCGGGTGCGAGGCTGAGATGGAGGGTGGTTTGGGTGCCGTGCGTGTGTGCGGACGACCCGTTGCTCAAGCCCCGTTTGTGAAGGCCGCTGCCTCTTCCGTTGAACGGCTGGTGCACCTTTGCCAAAAGCCAGTCGCGCATGGCCGCGTGGGTCTGTTTGTAGGTGTCCTATTGTGTGCCATTGACCTGTCTGTCCACTTTCCTGAACCACACAGGCTTAATGACTGTAGCTTTACAGGAAGTCTTAAAATCAGTGTGATTCAGCACTGCTTCTGTCTGTTTGCATTTAAGTTGTATGTTTCTATATCATCAAGGACTAGGGGTTCATTTTCTTGTTCTGCATTTTAACAAATGGCATATACTTTTTTTTGTTTTTGTTTTGTTTTGTTTTGTTTTTTTGATACGGAGTCTCGCTCTGTCACCCAGGCTGGAGTGCAGTGGTGCGATCTCGGCTCACTGCAAGCTCCGCCTCCCGGGTTCACGCCATTCTCCTGCCTCAGCCTCCCCAGTAGCTGGGACTACAGGCGCCCGCCACCGCGCCCGGCTAATTTTTTGTGTTTTTTTAGTAGACACGGAGTTTCACCGCGTTAGCCAGGATGGTGTTGATCTCCTGACCTCGTGATCCCTCCCACCTCGGCTTCCCAAAGTTCCGGGATTACAGGCGCGAACCACTGCGCCCAGCCCCCAAAGTGCTGGGATTGCAGGCGTGAGCCACCATGCCCGGCCTAACAAATGGCATATACTTTTAGGGAGTAGGTCTCCCCATCTCCCTCCTACCCCCGCCAAGGCTCTGCTGGGCTCCACCAGGCGGCCCTGCCACCCACCGACTGCCACCCACATCTGCACAGACTCCCCTGGTGGGGCTGCCTGTGCGGTCTCTGATGGTGTCACCTGGGCGAGTCCCCAGTGACACACTGCTTTGGGGATGGGAACAGGGCTCGCCATCTGGGGCGTTCTGCCGTGGCGTTGGCCCGTGGACAGGGTCTCGGGGTATTTTGCCTGGGGAGGATGTGAGGCTCCTCAGAACCCAGTCAGTGTCCCCCAGGGAGTTGAGAAAAGTTACGGCAAGGCCAATGACACCCGATTTCCCTCCAGACCTGCACGGCCCCCTCCTTCCAACGTTCGTTCATTCTTTCTGAGCGTTGTTATCGTGGTAAAGCGGACATAAGATGGGCCATTGCAGTGATTTTTTACGTGCGCGGTTCAGTGGTGCTAAGCGCGTTCCCACTGTTGTGTGAGCATCACTGCCGTCGGCTCCAGAACTCCCATCTTCCCCAGATGAACCTCTTGTCCCCATGAAATGGTCCCTCCCCGTTCCCCCACCCAGCCCTGCACCCACCCTCTTTCCCGCTTCTGTGGACCTGACAACTCTGGGGACTGCCTGCGAGTGGAGCCCCGGGGTGTGTCCCTCTGTGTCTGGCCGCTTCCTGAGTCTGGTGTCCTCCAGGCTCAGCCACCCTGTCCCAGGCTTCCCTGGTGTCGCCCGGCTGGGAGCAGCAGGACCTGGAAGGCACAGTAGGGGCTCCTTCTCGGTCCCTGAAGGCCCCAACCCCGCGTCCTGGGCTGCATTTGTCGTTGTGTTTACTTCGCCCTGTGTGGTCCAGGGAGGCTGCCCACCTGCCCACCCTCAGTAGCTGGGCCCTGCTGCCCGGGAGGCTGCTGCTCTGAGCCCTCCCGTTGTGACCCTGGCACACCTTCCATGCGGGGGGAGCTGTTGCTCATCTCCATGCAGTTGGCTTGTTGCTCTTCCCAGCTGTTCCCAGATGTCACCGAGAGGTTTGGAGGGCACCGTCCTGGCACCTGAGTTTCTTCACAGGGCTGTCGAGGGTGAAGGCGGCAGTTCTGCTACGGCGGCCAGTCCTGGAGTGATAGGAGGCCACGGATCCCCCAGTACCCAAGACCCAGGCTCAGGAGGGACCTCGATGTGACTGGCAGGGGCCTCTTCCCTGCTCACAAGCCCATCAAGGGGCCTCCCGCCACTCTGGGAACCCAGCTCTGACCCTGACTCATGGGGCCTCTGCATGGCCCACCCGGGGGCCACCAGGGATGAGCCGTCCTGTCTCTGCCATGAACAGGTCTCTCTGTGGGTTCTCTTTTAAAGCCCAGTTGTAACTTGGACCTTGAAGCTCAGTTCCTGCGGAGGGTGAGTTGGGGGTCGGGAAAGTGGAGGCTGCGTGAAGACATTTGAAGCACCTTTGCAGTTGAGCTTCGCTCGGTGCGGGGTATTTTTAGCCAGCAGCAGCATCCAGTGCACGGCAAGGCAGAAATAGAAGAGGTTTTTTTGGCCATTCTGATGCTGACAGTCTCTGGCTCTTGGGGAGTCGGGCAGGGGCTGGGGAGGGGCGGGCGTGCCGAGCACAAACCACTTCTGCTGTTTAGAAAAACATCTCGGGATGAGGTGGTTGTGGATGGGGAATTATTTCTGTTGGTGAACTCTTTATGTAAATGCCACGCACCGCGCTGCTCCTCTGCGTGTGTAATCACAGCGGGCTGCACCGGGGGTGGGGGTGCGTAATTAGGTTTTAAAATACCACCCGGGTTGTTTTGCTGTGTTCCCTGAGCACCCGGGTAATTCTGGGCTTATCCTGCGGTGCTCTGCCACCCCCGGGAAATGCTGCCTGACCCCTGCAGCGGCCGAGCAGGGGCTGGCACCCACCTTCGAGGCCCCCTTTCTGGCCTCTGTTCTGCCGCGGCCTCCACTCCGGTGTCCCTGGGTCTTGGGAGGCTCCCTCTCCTCCCTGGGACTGACAGGTGCAGTGTGCACCGCGCTCATCCTGGGCGAGTGGTTCCCTGGGGAGGGAGTGTCAGGGTGACTCCAGGGTGGGTGACTTCAGACCCCGTGTGGTTCTCAGGAGTGGAACCCACTGTCTTCAGTGGGGCGCCCGCTGTAGAATTGGGACATGGGGTCCTCAGTAACCAAGGTTTCAGCCCCCCAGGGCTGGGTGGCCTGACCCTCCCTGACAGGCGCTGGGTGCAAAGGTGACTCCAGCTGACTCCGGGACCCTCCCTGCCTCCTGTCCTCCTGAGGCTGCTCCCCAGCAGCCCCCTTGGCAGCCCCCATACCCTGAGGCTCAGCCACTCCTGCAGTGTTTTTCTGTGACTCTCCAAAGTGAGGGTCGTGGTTTGGAGAGACGGGGAACAGGGACAGCATGGCCAGGCGCACCTGCCTCTGAGCATCCTGGTGCAGCTGCTGGTGGGCTCTGCATGGAGCTGCCTGCCCCGAGCCTGCTGGACACACAGGTTCCACCCCGCCCCTCCCTCTGCACACCTGGGACCAGCAGGTCCTGCAAGCTACCCCCCCCGCCCGCCACCGGGGGACTTCCCATCTCACTGAGGCTGCCGAGGGGACTGTGCCCTGTCCTTGGCAAGCAAGGTCCAGCCCTGGGTGGCCTGAGGGCCTTTCCCACCTGCAGGCTGCCCTCGTGCAATCGGGCAGGTGGAGGCTGTGCCATGGGGCCTTCCCTGCAGGCCTTGCAGCTTGGTGGGGTGTGCAGGAGCCCAGGGCAGTGGGATTCCCTAGTGAAGGCAGCAGACTGGGGAGGTGGCCCTCTCAGGGCCTTGTCTTTGGTGCTGGGACACAGGAATGAGGGAGGCGGCGCTCCGCCCTCACCTGGGCAGGGTGGCTGTGCGGGCAGCCTGCCAGGCTGGGGTGTGAGGAGTGCCAGACTGGTGTCCACGGTGGCATTTGAGTACTGGGGGTCTGCTCAGGGGAGCTGATCTTCACCCTGGAACCCTGCTGGGCTTGTGAGGACCCCTGTGTGAGGGTGGGCCCTGTGAGGCTTCCTGGGACTCAGGGTAGCGGGGGGAGGGGACAACAGGGAAGTGGGGACCTGTGGGGAAGTGGGAGCCCCAGGCATTGCTGGGCAGGATCTGGGGCCAGGGCTGTATTTCCTCGGCCCCACGTGCCTGGTGCATGCTGGGTGTCCACCAGGTGGTTGTCAGATGAGGGGTCTCGGCCCTGGCCCTCCGTGAACACTCTAGAGGGGCTCTGTGACCCTGACAGCAGAGAGTCCCGCCCGAGGACCCCGGGGTGGCACCATGGGCTGTGTGGCCCAAGAGCCTCCGAGGGGCCCATCTGTGACACATGGTGCCATCCGGGTCACGCTGTGTAGCTGCAGGTCTGGAGGGTGCAGGGTCCCTGGCCATTGTCTGCCCCAGCAGTGGTTTGTCAGGAACAGTCCCAGACATCAGGAGGGCTGATGTTGGCGCATCTGTCGGCCTGGCTGTTGGCAGGTGTTTATGGAGCTGCTCCTCGTCAGGCCAGCGCGGTCCCAGGCCGTGTTCTTGGATGCACTGAGTCCCCATGTCCTTGCCCATGAGTCGGGTGGCCGTGCCCTACTGCCCCTTGCTGGGAGCTGCTGGGAGAAGAGTTGGGGGCCACAGTACCTGTCACCCTTGTCCAGCTACCCGCCTCTCCTCCACCCGGCAGTTTTTATGGCCCCAGAGGTGGTTGCCCTGCTGGCCCCGCCAAGCCATCCTCCATCCTGTCTTATGCTGTACTCTCCCTTGGGGCCCTGAGCACTGAGCTGTCACTCCTGCCTGGCCAGCAGGCTCTGCATAGCACCCTCCCAGGAGCCAGCCCTCAGCAGCTCATTCCCTGGGCCTGGGCGGGCATCCCTTGCCTCACATCTTCTGCTCACTCGTTCACAGGGGCTTCACTGTGAGGGCAAGGCCAGGTGGGTAAGAGGGCACCAAGTGTAGGGATGGGGCAGGCTAAAGCCAGTCTGACCCAGGCCAGCAGGAGAGCGGCACAGAGTGGCCTCACCTGGGCCCAGGGAGGCAGAGTGGGTCTAACCCAGGCCCCAGGGAGCATGGAGGGCAGGCGGGCAGGCACAGAGCAGCCCAGCCTCCCAGATGTCCACCTGACCGGGTTGTTCTGGGCCCGCAGTGCAAGAGAAGCCTGAGCCAGTGCCGCTGGAGAGCCGCTCCTGCGTCCTCATCCGCCGCGATCTCGTGGCCCTGCCTGCCAGCCTCATCAGCCAGATCGGATACCGCTGCCATCCCAAGCTGTACTCGGAAGGGGACCCCGGAGAAAAGCTGGAGCTGGTGGCAGGTGAGGCTGCCTCCCACCCATCTATTGTATGCAAATGTCCTCACTCATTCATTTATTATTTCTTTTTTGCGGCGCTCTGAACAATGTACTCATCACCAATCAGTCAAAAAAAAAAATCTTAAATTTCCTGTAATTTCCTTTTAGAAGAATGTGTCATTAAGAGAAGTTATTCAATTGAATTAATTTAGCATTTTAATTGAATCCCCTGGGCTGGTCGCGCTCCTGATTGGCAGGGGCTGCAGTCGCAACGTGTTTTAATTTGGGTCACAGATAAAACCATGTCACGTATGGTTGCCAGCCCTCCCGCCCCCCGAGGGTCCAGTTGCAGCCTTTGGGGGTAACGGCCGGGTTCTGAGTGGTAGCTGCTGTCAAGGCGGGATCCTTCTGGCGGAACAAACATATCCGAGTCCAGAAGCCCGTGGGGGCCAGGCCTCGCTCAGGAATGTTTACCTTTTGTGTTGGATTCCTTTGGCGTCATAGCTCCTTGTAGATTTTTACAACCGTTCAAGGAGAAGATGAGGCAGGCTGAAGCCAGTCTGACCCGTGCCATGGGCATCTTCTTTGGTGACTATTGGGCCATTTTCCGGGGATTTCTTCCTGGTTTTCCGGGAAGCCCCACGCTTGGTCCCTCAGGCGCTTTCCTTGGCCACAGCCTGAGCAGTTCTGCCCCAGCCCTGTCCTGTTCCTGTCCACCCCCAAAGGCCACGCCTTGGGCAGCATGTCAGGGTCCTCCCTTCCCAGCAGGACGAGTGCCTCAAGTGTGCGCCGCCGCTTAAGGGTTGCCAGTGGCCTGGGCTGGCCTCGCCTTCCAGCTGCCAGGGACTTCGGTCCTCATGGGAGAGCGGCCTCCTGGGCTGCACCTGGCGGTGTTGGGCTGCCCTGGCCAGGAGGGGTAAGGGCCCACCTTGCTGTGCCCTGAGCCCTCACCCTGCCCCGGCACTGCTTCTGGATGGGGAGCGCAGTGCTGGGCTGCCAGGGCTGGGTGGGCCCCTGGGGTTGGGCTCTGGGGCACAGGTGCCCACGTGAGCCCTGGTGCTTCACATTGGTGTGGTCCTGGGAAGACAGTCTGTCACCCCAGCCTCCAGCAGCTGTGGCCTGTATTTGGGGTGTGCGGCTTCAAGTTTATGAGCTCCTCAGGAGAGTTCCTCCAGCCCAGACCCTGGCAGGGAGAGGGCCTGTGGGAGCAGTGGGTCAGGAGACGGGCCATGCCAGGAGGAGGCCATGGGCACTACAGGCTCCTGGAAGCAGGCACACCTGGACATCAGCATCCTTCAGGACGTGGCATCTCGTGGTCATTGAGATTGGCCGTCCCCAGAGAGCGGTCCCTCCCCGTTTTTCCCAGCGGGGTCAGTCCTGCTGCTGGTTCATGCCCTCGCTCACCCAGACCCTAGTGGGACACCTGAGGTGTGGTCAAGTTTCTAAGGGTAAATAGCACAGCGTGGTGGACCTCCCTGGCCACGCCGCTGCCCCGGCTGGTTTCCCCCTTCACACATACTCAGAGGAGATCAGCGCTGGGCCCTGCAAAGCTCCAGCCATACTCTCCAGTCAGGGGATACCGTCTCCCTCATCGTCGCTTGAGGCTCTTTGGTATCTGGGATGGAGCAGAAAGGCAAAGACATGAGTGTTTCCCCATACCCAGGGCCAGAGCCAGCCCTTCAGAGTGTGTTCCCACAGGCCAGGTGCCGTGCCCCACTCCTATAATCCCAGCACTCTGGGAGGCCCAAGTGGGAAGATTGCTTGAGGCCAGGTGTTCAAGACCAGCCTGGGCAACATAGGGAGACTTCATCAAAATTAACTAGGCATGGTGGTGGCGCCTGTGGTCCCAGCTACTCAAGAGGCTGAGGTGGGAGGATCACTGGAGCCCAGGAGGTCGAGGCTACAGTAAGCTGTGATTGCACCACTGCTCTCCAGCCTGGGCAACAGAGCAAGATCCCGTCTCTAAACAGCAACAAAGCGTGTTCCCAGGGAGGGAGCTGAGCCCGGGGGCCGCAGCATAGCGGGGAGAGCTTGGAGTTTGGGGCTCGTTGGGGAGGGTGGGGGGTTCCGTGGCTTTCCCCAGCCCCTGCTTAGTTCCATGTGTGATTTGGGACACGCTGGGGCTGGCCTTGGCCGTGGCCTCTCCTGGTGACCAGCAGGTGGGACATCAAATTGCTCCTCCCAAAAAAATCCTGGAGGCCTCCAGCTCCTCCCCACCCTTCCCCTCACCCCTCTGTGCCCCTCTTCGGACCCTAGTGGCCCGGGAAGGCCATGAGCCCTTTTTCTTTGTGGCGGCCACAGGCTCTGGGGTCTACATCACACGCGGCCAGCTGATGAACTGCCACCTCTGCGCAGGGGTGAAGCACAAGGTCTTGCTGCGGAGACTCCTGGCCACCTTCTTTGACAGGTAGGTCAGGGCAGGGGTGCTGGAGGGCACAGTGGAGCTGCGGAGGGTTCTGGCTCCTTTAGCTGTGAGCTGTCTGATTGTCCAGGGTTGTGGCATTGAAAGTCCCCTTGCATTCCTGACTTCAGCCGCGGCCTGTCAGCGCCAGGACGGTGGAGAGGCTCCCGGGGAGCGAGGGGCTGTCTTTCATGGTCTTTCTCAAAGGGCCTTATGGATGCAACCCCCACAACAAAAAACGCAAAGAGCCACACTTACTCTGTTGTGCGGATGGGCTGACAGAACCCTTCCCGAGGACACAGCAGCTTCCTCAGATGCCCCCAGAGTCCCTGAGGACAAGGCTTGGGTCACCTTGCAGCCCCGTCACCTGGTCATCTTCTCAGCCCAGACACTTTTCCTTTGTCTTGTCCCTTAGAGGGTGGCTGGGCTGGCTGCTGCCACTGGACCACGAGCTGGGACACATGCAAACCAGCCAAGGGTGAGGCCAAGTGGCCTCCCAGCAGGGCATTCGCACGGGCGGGTCGCCTCCAGGTCCCCTCTCCGTCATCCTCACCCTTTCTGGTCCCTCCACCAGGAACACGCTGGCCAACAGCTGTGGGACTGGCATCCGCTCGTCCACCAGCGACCCCAGCCGGAAGCCGCTGGACAGCCGGGTGCTGAACGCTGTGAAACGTAAGAGCCTGGGGTCTCCCGGGTGGGGGGCTGGGGCTGAGGCTGGGTTCGGATCCCAGCCTGAGGAGGACTGGGTGGGCCCCGGGGGTGCTCCCGGCCACCTGCAGCTTCTGTCCCCGGGGGCCGAGCGTGGTCGGATTGAGGGAAAGACAGGAGAAAAGAGCAGCTCTCAGAAGCCAGGTCTCGAGGTGTTAACGTTCTTGGTAGGTTTCCAAGTGTGATGAATTCAGCTGCGAAACTATTTTAATATGTGAAATAGATCTAATTTTCCTTTTTGAACAAAACCCCTTATTTACATTTTGCGGTTATTTTGAGCCTTTGCCATCTGTTCGGCCGGCTTCTGCCTCCCGCTCTTGGGCGTGTGGGGGCGGAGCCCGGTCCATCTCCGGGGCAGACCGCCGCCCCCCCAGCCCTCACCCCAGATGTGGAAGATGCTGACTGCTGCCGGCTCACACCAGGTGGCCAAGAGCACAGCCTCCTGTGGCCCTCAGCCCAAGAAGCATTATCTTGTTTTCCTCCTTAAAAAAAAAAAAAAAAAAAAACCTGTGAGGCAAATTCTGTTTTAGAGCAAAGGGGCCTTTGCATCCAGGAATTACAGTCCCAAAGCGTAGGGTGGCAGCTGGGGCTCTGGGAAGATTCTGGGAGGCACCAAGGTGGACGTGGCCCCTGGGGCCTGCCTGTGGGTTTGATGCCATTGGGAGGAATGGCCCGGCCTTGGCCTGGGCTCCTGCTGGAGAAAGGAGGCGAGGGTTGCTGAAGTGACGGCTTCTGTCGCTCCCCTCCTCCAGGCTGGGACTGGGACGGGGACGGGGAGGGGTCTTGTTATTTCTGAGAGGGGGACCCTCTGACCAGTTCCCGTTAGCCAGTGGGGCTAGGGAAGCCCGGAGAGATTAAAAACAGGCCTGAGCCTCACAGCTGGCGGACAGCCAAGGCTGCTGGGCCTGACCAGGCCAGAGACTGTTCCAGAGGAACGGGGTGGGGAGGCCTCCCAGGCCGCGCAGTGAGAAAGGTGACCTCTGGTCTTCTGGCTGTGCCCAGGGGAGCCCCAGGAGCAGCCAGGGAGGCTCATCCAGGGCATCATGGTTCCGTGGCCTTGGGGAGGGGCGGGCCCTCCCGGCAGGCAGGTGGCTGAGCTCACGCCGCCCCGTCCTCACAGTGTACTGTCAGAACTTCGCCCCCAGCTTCAAGGAGAGCGAGATGAACGTGATCGCCGCGGACATGTGCACCAACGCCCGCCGCGTTCGCAAGCGCTGGCTGCCCAAGATCAAGTCCATGCTGCCGGAGGGCGTGGAGATGTACCGCACGGTCATGGGCTCCTCGGCCGCCAGTGTGCCCCTTGACCCCGAGTTCCCGCCCGCCGCGGCACAGGTGTTCGAGCAGCGCATCTATGCCGAGCGGCGGAGCGACGCGGCCACCATCGTGGCTCTGAGAACTGACGCTGTGAATGTTGACCTGAGCACCGCCACCAACCCGGCCTTCGATGCCGGGGAGGAGGTGGATGGGGCCGGCTCGGTCATCCAGGAGGTGGCCGCCCCCGAGCCGCTGCCCGCAGATGGCCAGAGCCCCCCACAGCCCTTTGAGCAGGGCGGGGGCAGCCCCAGCAGGCCCCAGACACCGGCGGCCGCGGCCCGGAGGTCAGAGGGCACCTATGCAGGGACTTTGTAAGCGGAGCTGGGTGGCTGCGCGAGGGACCGAGTACTAGAGCTGCTTGCATGCGTTACTAATACAAACAAATGTGATCAAGCCACTTACCTACTGAACTGCTACTGTTGCCTGAGAAAAATGTGATTTTTATTCTGCTTGTATTTAAAATTGATGAAGGAAACAAATGCATTCATTATACTGTAAACAATTAGGCCACTGGCAGCCTCCTGTGAGGAAGCTCCCAGGGCTCCCTTTTGATATTCACAAGGTCAGTCTCCACGTGTAGCTTCCCTCCCCCTTCTTGGGGAGGGCGGGAGGCCGCCAGGCCCCTGGTGCCCAGCCCTGCCCCTTCCTCCCTGCCCTTCCTGCTCCTTCTGCCCGGAAGGCAAAGCAGGGGCGGTGGCCTGTGGCGGGAGGTGGGTTGAGGGCTGGGGTGTGCGTCACTGACCCTTCCTTCCTTACCCGTGGAACCCCTCTGGGGTAATGGGGCAGGGCTCAGGCCCCAGGGCCCTAACTCCTCGTTTTTGCTTCTTTCTGAGACTCGGGGCCAGGCCCACCAGGCCTCCCACCTGTGTGGGGTGTGTGCACGAGTGTGTGTGTGTGCGCGCGCGTGTGCGGGGGCGTGGCGAGGGGGCAGGGATGGCTGTGGCTCACCCCTCGGGGGTGGAGAAAAGGGTACTTTATTCTGCCCCCTCACCCTGTCCTTGTTCTGTCCAATCTGTCTCGGCTCTGCAGCCCCTCGGTCCCCTGACCCCCAGGGCACCGCGGACCCCGCCTGGCCTCCCACTGTCCTGCCCGGGCCCACTGTGGGACGTGCACAGCTGACGGAGCCCACACCGCCCTCTGCCGCCTCAGCCACTTTGGGATTATGCTTGTCTTGTTTTTTTTAGGTTTTGTTGTAATTTAGATCTATTTCATGTATGGTTTGGAAACTTTCCGACTCAATAGAGCAAAAACTTTGGGTGGGATGGTGTACCTGTCCCCGGCCCACCACGACTTGGGGCGGGTCATCTGTGGCAGTCAGGGTGCACCCCCCTGCCTCCCCGCCCAGGGCCAGGGACCACTCCTCTCCCACTGGGGGAAAAAGGGGGTCCCGGATGGGTGACCAGTATGTGTGAAGCTGAGCTCAGGGTCCGACCCGGGGAGGGGGGCTCCGCTCAGGCAGGAGGCAGTGGCCAGGGCTGGGCCAGGGCGAGAGTGAGTCCTCCCAGTACTGGGCTCCCCATCTGCCTTGGGGGTGTGCATGGATGGAGGCTGCAGGCAGGAGGTGGCCAAGACAGGTCTGGGCTGGGGCAGTTGGAGGTGTGGGCACTGGTAGGGGACAGAAGGTTAGGGATGCATGTTGGGGGCCAGAGACAGTGGAGGAAAGGCCCATGGAAGATGGGGCTGGTAGGTTTTGAGGCTGGAGTGCTTCCTTTGAAATTTAATTACTATTTTTTAAGTGATGGGGGTCACAGACCATGTGAAGTCCTATGTGAAGTGCTGGTGTGGCCACCTACCCAGGTGCCTCTCCCTTTTGTTTTGGGGGCTTGGGCCCTTGTCCAGGGGCAGCCGTCCTCCTGAAGTGTGGCCAGAAGAACCCCCCATCCCAAGACTTGAAACGTCTGTTGCTCACCTCTGTCCCTCCAGAACTCGGCTTCCCCATCTGCGTGTGCAAAACAAGTGCAGCGCTGTACCCGTCAGCACCCCCTCCCGTGTGCACACAGGCCGGTGAGCGGTGGCCGACCAGCACACCCCACTCCCCCAACCTCCACAACCCATCAAGTGGAGGCCGCCCCCGCTAGGGGAGGACCTTGTGCTGCACCCTGGCTTGGGGACCTACAGGGTGTGGGTTAGACGCATTCCCACTGGGTGACCCTTTCTGCCCCACAGCCCACCCCTGTGGCAAGGCCCTGGGAGACCTCCCGTGGGGCCGCCTGTATAGACTGCACTCAGCCCCCTGGGCTTCCTCCAGCCACGCCCAGCACGTGCCTGCCCTCTAGAAAAATAAGTTGCTTTCCAGAAGGAGGTGGGGGACCATGGGCAGACACTATGGACACTAACCTCGGCCCCTCCACTCGTTCCTCAGGGCCCAAGTCCAGGGAGACCAAGGCCTGCATTCCTAGGGCCGGAGGTGGATCAGTGGTGCAGAGGTATCCGGACCTCCTGCTGAACTCAGAACCACCCAGCCTAGAGGGAGCCTCTCTCTGCCTCTTCCTCCCCTGTCTTGGGCCCAGGTGGGGTTGGAGCCCCCATGGGGCCCACTGGGAACCTGGACCAAACCTTCCTCGGAGCTGGGAGGAAGCGGGAGTGGGTAGGTGAGGTTGAGCTACACTTCAGTTCCCTCTGGAGTTTCCTGCATCTGCCCCACACCCAAATTTGCACTTTAATTTGACCATGCCTGGGGGCCTGGCTGCTGACAGAAGGGCTCTCTCCGCCCTCCACTCCAAAGTGGGTGCCCCCCACCCTTGGCCAGGACAGGGAGGGAGCCGCTGGCCGCCGCCGGAGGTGGTGGCTGCACAGAGGACGCCTGACTGCTGCTCAGGCCTGCACAATGTCCCGTGGCCCCTTCCTCGTTTGTAATCGCCGTCTGTTCTGTTGTTCTGGGTAAGGAAGGCAAGAGCTATAGGTAAAACTTAAATAATAATAATTTAATGTGAATGGGTTCTGAGCTCTCCCTGCGCCCCGGGCGGGCCAGGCTGAGCATTTTGCACTAATGTGTCCCACGGTGGGCGTGAGTCGGGAGTGTCTGCGGCCGTGCATGGCTGCTGAGCGGACCTGCCGTGTGCTCCCTCCGCGTCCTGAATGTACCGTGGGGCGGGGGCGGCGGCCCGGGCTCGGAGGGGCCTTCCAGAGTGCCTTAGCATCCTTTGATCATTTTTCCCAAGGAAACCAATTAAGAAAGCCGGACCCTTCCCTCCTTTGTTTACAAGATGACTAATTCCAGAATCCGGGGTTGTCCTGTCCTGTGAGTGTGACCCTGACTCATCCAGACCCTGTAGAGAGAGACGAGCCACTCAGTATTTATGAGCTGTCCGCACCTTTATCCCTAAGCCTGACTATTAGCAATACGCATATCCTATATAGAATCTATTACAGAGCTACGTTATCTCCGCACCTTTTAAGGAGGACAGAAGGGACTGGACTGTGTTGGAGCTGCCGCCTGGCAGGTGGTGGGCCTGATACCTAGCCGCCTCTCCTGCCCTGCCCTCCTCTTCCCCAAGGGGATGGGCCCAGGAGGCAGCTGGTTTGCATGCAGAGGTCCAGGAGGGACCGGAGGTGTGACAGATACTGTGAGCCCGGCAGGCCGCGCCTGGCTGGGTGCCTCGGTACTTGAATTCTGTCTTGTTTTCCGCACTGTGTCTGCCCACCCGAGTTCTCTGTCGTCACTTAACTTTGCATTGGATTTGGTTATTGTACTTTGCCCCTGAATGTGGATGAAGCTGTGGGCGAGAGGCCAGCAGGACCCGCCTGGATGTCCCGGTGTTGGCGACCGTGGGTCAGGGCTCCTAGAAGGTGGGAGCCGGCTGCCTGGCCTCCTTTCTCCTCCAGAAAGAGCCATTCTTTGGCATTTGTGTTTGCCAGGAGGAAGGCGGATGGTAGGGACAGAGGGCTGGTCGGCCCTCAGGGCTGGACCCCTCTGAGGGGACTCTAGTGCCTGACCCTGGCCTGTCCTTATTCGACAGCTGGAGCTGTAAGCACTGGCCCAGTCCCCCCACCCCACCCAGCCGTGTACTGCCTGGGTTCCCCTCAGAAGGGAAATTTGTATGGAAACATCTTGGCAGCAAGTGGAAAAAGGTGTATGGCCCATGAACCAACTGCAAACTCCAAGAAACCTCTGTCTGCCTCTGCCAGCAGCGAGTCCTAAACAGAATCGAGAACTCGTAGCTGTCCTCAGCTGTAACTACTGTTTCAGAATGTTGCTGCCGCATAAATTTGTCATGTCAGCCAGCCGGCTCCGGTTCCGTGTGCGAGTGTGTGTGTGTGTGCGCGCGCGCGCGTGCGTCTGTGTCTGTGTGTGCGCGTGCGTGCGTGTCACCACCGGAGCATTTAGGGCTTGGTACAAGATGTTTCTCAAATGGCAAAGGTTTTTCGTGTTTGTTTGTTTTGTTTCTTTGGAAAAAGAAAAAGAAAGGAAAATTATGCAGAATCGAAAGCATTCAGATTGGACGACCTGCTCGTATTCCGATCAGTCGCTTCCACTGTTAGCATCGTACACATGATTGTGATTTTTATGTCAAAAGAAGCCAAAACTTGCAATACTATTTTTAGCAGACAAAAAAAAAAAAAAAAGAAAAGAACTAAGTATAAAATGTATAAATATTTTTGACTTGAACATTTGGATGGCACTGGGTACAAGTAGAACATCCATCCTTCGGACGGAATGTTTGGAAAAGAGAGACTTTTAAAAAGGAGACGTTTGTTTTAAAGAGTCTGTTTAGGGGTTAAAGTACTGTAACTCACGACTGTTAAAAAATAAATTTTCCTGTGCTGTAAAGGAAGGTTTCACAGTACCACTGAGTTAGATTTCAGCCACAGAAGATGCTTCGCTTTTTTTTTTTTTTTTTTTTTTTTTTTGTCTTTTTTTAAGGAGGAAGCCTTTGTTTTGTTTTCCTGAGCCCTCACTCTCTTTTTGTGCTGTTACTTGGTAGAGTCAAGACTGTTACTTTTTAGCCATGGCTGACATTGTATCAATAACTAAAACTGAAACATCCAGAAGCGACCAGGGAAACAGAGGGCTTCAAGCGTGCTCAGAGCCGTTTCAGACAGTGGAAATCCATGACAAGCAAACAAAAGGATGTGATCATTAATTGTAAAGCGCTTTGTAAAATTCACATTTACAAAATAATAAAGTCAGTTCAAACCGAAGTTTCCTGGACTTGACTTGACCCTGTGGGGTTTGGGGGAGACGCAGAGAAGCCAAGGTTGGGCTGTTGAAGGCGGGGGTGGCCAGTGGTCCCCCAGGGGCAGCCTCAGGACCCCTGCCCCTGTTAGCGGCGTCCCCAGGCCAGCTGTCCATACAACAGGGCAGGGATCTGGCTGTGGGGTTCAAGGCCACCTGACCCGTCTCTTGCTCTCCCCATTGTTTTACAAAGTGAGTAGGATGTCTGCAGGTATTAGTGTGCTTGTTAGAGGGGAGCCGTGTCCGGACCCCCAGGCGACCTGCCAGGGCGGAGGGATCTGCTTTTCAGGGCCTTGGTTTTATCATCTGAGAAGTGGGGCAGCCCCTGCCTCACCTGCCACCCAAAAGGTGCATGGCTCCCTCTTTCCCTCCCCCTCCCCCCTGCCACCCCCTCCCGGGCCACGTCTGCCCTCAGGTGCACAGAGAGACAAGTGCAGGTGGGCAGAGTCTGGGCCCACAGGATTGGCCTTCTCTCCAGCCCTGAGGCTGGTGTCCTGGGATTCAGGCTGCGTGGCCAGCCCCACTTCCCTTTGCTCCTCTGGCGTGTCCACAAGGACAGGCCGAGTGCTTTGCAATCATGTGTCCCCCAGACCTGGGGTGCTGCCAGGCCCTTGATGGGGGCCTCCTACGTCTGGAAGCACTTTCCTCTGGACACCTGCATGGTGGGCTCCTCGCTTCCTGCGGTCATGTGAGGGTCTCGTCCAGGGGACCATCCTGATCACCTCACGGACACCCCTCCCTGGCCTCTCTTCCCCTTTCGCAGGGTTCGTGGCACCTGCTCTCCCGGAGGGAAGTGGTGAGTTTATTGGACAGGGCTTCATGGCCGTGTTCGAAGAAGAGGATCCTCGGGGCCAGCACAGGGCAGCCCCTGATGTCTTAAATGGATAGATGTGGTTTCCATACGGGCCCCCTGGATGGAAGGGCCCCTGTGGCAATGCGGATGGTGGCTTGGGGTCACCCTGAGCCATTACCTCCTACAGGAGCCACATCACCACACTGTCCCCACCAGGAACGCCCAAGGGGTCTGTTCCCTGGTGGGGGCCAGGAAACACGGAGCGTTCCGGTCCCCATCCCACCACCAAGTCCAGCCTCAAGCTGCCAGGGTAAGTGCGTCTGACTCAACTTCCCTGGAGAAGGAGCAGAGCCGCCGGCTCTCAGGACTGTCCTCCTGCCCTGGGCTTTCAGTGTCATCCTCCTGGAGAAGGAGCAGAGCCCCCAGCTCTCGGGGCCGTCCTCCAAGGCAGGGTTTGTTTTCAGGGCTGGTCTGGCCACCCAGCCCCGCTCCTCCAGGCTGACTCTGCTCTAGACAAGTGGCACGTGCCCGTCCCACCTGGCCTATTCATTCACCTGCACGGGGTGGACTTGGCAGACGCTGAGTGTCCAGGCACCTGCCTGGCTGGTGGGGAGCTTGGTGAGGACAAACAGCTTGGATGCACACCTGCAAGACCCCAAATGCCCCACCCAGGTGGGTCCCAGGCCACCCCAGCAGCTAGGACTGCTGAGGCCTGCACAGCGTGGTGAGGGGAGGAAGGGTCGTGGAGAATGCCCCAGCTCTGCCCAGGAATCCCGCCACTCTGGGAGGGGGCCCACCCAGCCCAGCCCAGCCCAGCCCTTCTCCCCCGAGTCAGCCCTGGTTTTCCAAGGAGGAGGGGGAGCCAGGCACCTGCTGCCCATCCCATCCCATGTCCCGTATCCCCCATCCCCTGTCCTTCCAGCGGCTGCCTCGCCCTCGCAGCCCCGACAGAAACTGGCTGAGGCATCAGGAGCCTTGCATGGGCCTCCCCCTCCTGGTGCCCCTTTGTCAGTTTGGACAGGAGGGTGCTGCGTCAGCAGGACCCACGGCTTTGTCCCCGGCCCTTTGTACTTCAGCACAAAAGGGTCAGGAGCCCTGGGTGGAGGAGGGGCCTGGGAGGGAGCTGAGCCCAGAGTCTGGGAAGGGAAGGGCGCCTGCGGGGAGCCCGAGGGGCTGGGATGGGACCCTGTGACCTCCCTCACTCCTGAGCCGCTTTGGGTCACGCGTGCCTTCTGGCACCCATGGGATGGACAGACCCCACTCTGATGAGAGGAAGGCTCCCTGGGCTGCCAGTGAGAGCACCCCTGCCTTCACCCGCCTCCCAGCCTGATTCTGCTGTTACCCGGGGGCTAGGGGATGTCCAGCCCCGCCCTGTGCACGTCCCACCAGGCGGCCTGTGAGGAGTAGGCTGGCCGGACATTCTGTTTGGCGGTGGACACAGGCCTCTTGGGGAGGAACGATGGTGTGGGTGGGGGGAGTTTTACGGGTAAAGGGAAGGAGGGCGGGGGCAGCAGGTTAGGGGCAGAGGGCCCCTAGCTGCTCGCCTGGAGTGGCTGACCCTGCTGTGGGTTACTGTGGCCCTCAGGCCAGGACTCTCTCTGGTCTCAAAGACTGCTGGAAGGTGTCTGGCGGTGGGCACCTCAGGCTGGAAGAAGAGTCCGGGGGCAGGAAGGGGGGTGGGGCGGGTAGGGGGAGGATGGAGCCTCATCGCCCACCCACAGGAACCCGGCTTCCATGACCTCTTGATCACTGGGGGCCCCATGTGGGTCTGAGCACACGGGTGAGGGGCAGGAGATAGATTTGAGTGGTGGGGTGTCCACAGGTTCCATGGGCTGTAACGGAGTTGAGGGGTGGAGAGGCTTGGAGAGGGCTGCATCCCCACCCTCATGTTGAGGGCCTGAGGCCACACCCTCCCCTTGGGGCTCCCTGGGGATCTGTGGCCATCCTGGAGGGCTGGAGCTGGGAGCGGGTAGAGGAAGCCTGGGGTGGGGTTTGGGGGAACTCCAGGTAGCCCCACTGGAAATGCGGCAGAAGTGAGCTGAGGGTTGGGCTTCCAGAGGGAGTGGGGAGCTGCTGTGGAGGGGTCCGCCTGGCTGCCTGGGACCCCACCAGGCTGAGGGAGGCGATCTGGGTGGGCCAAGGGTACTGAGCAGGGCTGGAGGTGGGAAGGTTCCCGATGATAAGTCCCCACCCACCCTCTCCAGGGCCTCTCTCGCAGGCAGGGCTCAGCTGGCTGCGGAAGGCTTGGGGGCCCAGAGAGAGAGGAGTTTGGGTGGGGTGCACAGACCTCTCAGTGAGCAAATAGCCAGGCTGAGTCAGCAAAGGAACTGGCTCCCATTCCCACCCACCCTCGAGACCCAGGCTGGGCAGAGCGGGCGTCCTGAGCTGGGGGCAGGGGCCTCGAGATGGGGCCAAGGCTGGCTGAGGTGTGTGGCTGGCTGCCAGCTCTAGCAGGTAAGATGAGGCAACCCAGGGAGGTCACTATGTGTCCCTCTGGCCCCCGTAGTCGGGCAGGTTCTGGAATGGGGCTCCCTGAGCACCAGCGCCAGGTGCCTGGCCTGGCACCAGGAGGCAGCTCTCCCTCGCACAGGAGCTTCAGGGTGCCCCCCTCCTTCCAAGCCCATCCCTCGCCCCCCTTGACCCCTCTTCCTGGAGTCCTCTTGAGGCCAAAACTAGGCTTCCTCTCAAGGAAGCAGCCGTGGCCCCCAGCTGTGGGCCGCACTCAGGAGGGAGGGAGGGAGGGTCACACGGGACAATCAGGAGGCAGAGGGACAGAGGGACAGCCTCAGAGGTCCTGAGCACGTGTCTTCTTCCCCCGCTCCTCCTCCCCTCCAGCTGGGAGGCTCCAGCAGCCCAGGAATGTCCACAGCTCTGGCTGCCCACTGGGGCGCTGGTTCCCCAGCTGTCCCATGTCCCTCGTCAGTCGGCCAGGACCGTTCCGGGAGACCAGCGCTTCCCAGTGACTTCTCATCGAAGGGGCTCTGGGACAGACACGACCCGGTTCAAGGTCGGGCTTGGGGCCTGTGAGCTGGTGAGAGGGCACATGTCTTTCCAGGCACCTCAGCCCAGGGGTGGCCCCGGAACTGGGATCCCAGCCCAGGGTTGAGGTCTTCTACCAACCACACCCACATGTTGAGGTGCCACCTGTCCCTTCACCTCGCCCCACCCCCACCACGAGGGGCTTCCTCTGCTCTCCTCCAAGGAGGGACGGATTGGGCTGTTTGGCCCTGTCCCTCAGGGGGCAGGGTAACATGGAGGTGGCTCTTTGGGAAGGGTGATAGTAGCAGTGGCAAGAGCATGCACACTGGCCAGTCAAGCTCAGGACACCTGTGAGGGAGTCAGCACCAGAGCTGGGGTGGGCCCCGGGCTCAGCCAGGCCGTCCCGAAGGCAAGGAGTCCTCCCTGGGGTGCCCTCAGACCAGCCTGGCTGCAGCTGGGCAGGTGGAGTTCTGCCGGATCGGGGTCCCTGGGGAGAAGCACTCCGGCAGCCCCAAAGACCCTGCAGGACCCCACGGTCACGGCAGTGCCCCTTCCCACTGCCCAGAGGTGCAGCCGCCCAGAACCCATGAAGATGACAACCTGCAAACAAAGTCCGTTTGCCAAGTGCAACATGAAGCACCCTAAAACAGGGATGCACCCCAAGGGCACGAGGCTCCGTGAGGGGAGCCAGGCTGACAACTCCCTCCTGCAAGGGTCCACTTCGTGAGGTGCCCTGTCACCAAAATCACGGAGACAGGGAGTAGGATGGAGGGGCCCGGCTGTGGGTGCAGGATCCAGTGTTTCGTGGGGGTGGAGCTTCAGTTGGGGAAGATGGAGGGTTCTGCAGACGAGGGTGATGGCTGCACGACAAGGTGACTGTGCTCAGTGCCACTGAGTCGTGCACTGAAAAATGGCTAAAATGCTGGATTTAGACATAGCCGGGCGCAGTGGCTCATGCCTTGTTAGTGCACAGATCTGGCTCTGGGGATCTGGCGTGGGCCTGGACTCTGCCTTCAACATCCTGGCCACACAGTGAAGCCGTAAGGGCATCCCTTCTGCCCAGAGAGGTCGGCCCACACTCTCTGGTGGAGAGACCTGGCTTTTTCCTCATGCAGCACAGACTTGTGTGCAGAGACTACACAGACCAAAAATTGCACACTCGCTGCCTCCGGCGTTTGTGGTCTGCAGGCCTCGTCCAGATCGGGGTGCTCTGCACATCTTTGCTCAGCTTCCCTTTGCCGGGCTCATGGGAGCGCCGGGGTGGAGGTGTCCTCACTGCCTGCCCGAGAGGCATCCACGGTCCTTGCCGGAGATGTGCCCGTATGCCACCCCCTTACCAACACTGGGGCTTACGAATGGTTTCCTTTTTTACCAGATGGATGAGTGTTAAAGAAAAAAAAAAAAAAAAAGGCCGGACGCGGTGGCTCAAGCCTGTAATTCCAGCACTTTGGGAGGCCGAGACGGGCGGATCACGAGGTCAGGAGATCGAGACCATCCTGGCTAACCCGGTGAAACCCCGTCTCTACTAAAAAATACAAAAAACTAGCCGGGCGAGGTGGCGGGCGCCTGTAGTCCCAGCTACTCGGGAGGCTGAGGCAGGAGAATGGCGTGAACCCAGGAGGCGGAGCTTGCAGTGAGCTGAGATCGCGCCACTGCACTCCAGCCTGGGCAACAGAGCGAGACTCCGTCTCAAAAAAAAAAAAAAGAAAAGAAAAAGAAAAAAAACCTTCCTCTGACCTGTATGGTAGCAAATCTCAGTCAGCGGTTGCACTCCCATGTCCACAGCCATCCTGTGCCTGTCCCGGCCACATGCACGCTTCTCCTTGTTCACCACGGAGCCCTGCACCATTCCTGCAGGCCTTCCCAGCTCACTGGGTCTCTGTGGCTGTCACATTGCTGTGGGGTGGGCATTGGCCCAAGAGAAGTTCTGAGTTTCTCTTTTTATTTATTTATTTATATTTTTTGAGACACAGTTTCGCTCTTTCACCCAGGCTGGAGTGCAGTGGCACGATTTCGGCTCACTGCAACCTCCGCCTCCCAGGTTCAAGTGATTCTCCCACCTCAGCCTCCCAAGTAGCAGGGATTTCAGGCGCCCGCCGCCATGCCTGGCTAATTTTTGTATTTTTAGTAGAGATGGGGTTTCACCATGTTGGCCAGGCTGGTCTCGAACTCCTGACCTCAGGTGATCTGCCTGCCTCGACCTCCTAGTGTGCTGGGATTACAGGCGTGAGCCACCGCGCCAGGCCTGAAGTTTGGAGTTTCTATATCCACTCATCTGGCATCCTCCAAGGATGCGTTTTTCTCTTTGACGCTGGCACCTGAGATCTGAGTCTGCTGATAACGGGGTTTCGGAAGCCTGGTCAGGTTGCTGAGCAGGGGAGGACAAAGCACCCTGGGGCCCGGGGCATGGCTGGGCCGCCCCTGCCTGGCTGCTGACAGTGTGGGCCTCACTGCCTCCCAGCCTCTGCCTTGCTTATGGCATTTGCACTAAAACCATTTCCCGGCCGGTGGCTCATGCCTGTAATCCCAGCACTTTGGGAGGCCGAGGCAGGCATATCACTTGAGGTCAAGAGTTTGAGACCAGCCGTAGTGAAACACCATCTCTACCAAAAATACAAAATTAGCTGGGCGTGGTTAGGCAACCGGGAGGCAGAGGCTGCATTGAGCCAAGATCACACCACTGCACTCCAGCCTTGGGCAACAGAGCAAGACTCCATCAAAAAAATATAAAAATAAAAATAAATAAAACTATTTCCCATCCCCCCAGAGCTGCCCGCAGTGGAGGGATGGGAAGATAGAGGGTCCCACTGCCTGGGGGCAGGGCTGCTCTAGGCCCATCTCAGTGCCACCAGAGGCCAAGTCACAGCAGAGCCGCTACAGGGGCCTTGGGGGCACCAGCAGTCTGCTTGCCCCAGAACAGCCAGGCATGACCACAGAGTCGGAGATTGGTGACTGGATTCGGCATCAGAAGGGACACAGGGCCCATGACAGAGGTCCCAGGGCGGGGGAAGGTCCCTGGGTAGCACCTGTCTGTTCTGGCTTCAGTTTCTGGAATCAGAGTCTTGAGGCTGTGAGAACTGGCAGCCACAGCCGAGGGCCAGCAGGGGCATCCCACGCTTTTTGTG
The DNA here is from genome assembly GCF_008728515.1 of Papio anubis. Classification (NCBI taxonomy): domain Eukaryota; kingdom Metazoa; phylum Chordata; class Mammalia; order Primates; family Cercopithecidae; genus Papio; species Papio anubis. Next base: position 105,376,892 of record NC_044988.1, on the reverse strand, counting down.
AACGAGGCCTGGGGAGCCCTGCTCCCAGCTGGCATCTCACCTGGCGTGTGAATGATGTGAGCGTGTGGCACTTCCAGTGCCAACCTAGCCCAGGTGCTGGCCAGGGGGCAGGAAGCTGATGACAGGGTCCCTCCTCCATGGTAACAGTGGCTGTGGCAGAAAGAGGCCCCCAGGCCCGGGCACAGAGAGAGGCTGGCAGGATTCTGGAGCCAGCCCAGAGGCACCTGTGCCACCCTGGAGTGGCGGGGCTGGCAGCCTTGGTTCCTGATAGCGCCAGGGGAACCCACAGAGGCTCCTCCTGCTCCTCCTGGTTCTCTGTATGCCCACCCCACCGGGCTCCAGCTTCTCGCACCCAGGGGAGGAGGAATGGGGGTCACCTCCTGTCAGAGTCCCTGGCTTGGGAGCCACTGTGGTCAGTCGTGAAGCTTTGAGGGAGTGCTGCATTGGCTTTAAAACTCAGGCTCCCTCTGATGGGACAGAGGAGGAGACACCTGGAGACCCCATCACTCCACCCACAGGTGTGGTCACCCAGGAAGGCCTGGATAGTCCCAGGAGGTCCCCCATCTGCACAAGGCACCCCCCTAAGTTGTTCCAGCATCTGGGAGCACCACCTGAGGGTGCAGGTGGTGGGGCCAGGCCAGGAGCTGGGCAGCAGGGATCCTGGGGCCTTGGGCAGGCCACCCCTCTCCTCGCCCACCTGAAGGAGGCTGAGTATGAATGTCCCTGCCAGCCCTGATGGGCTTCGGGTCTGTCCCTCCACACAGACACCAGGAACCACAGGGCCCTGGACAATCACAGCCTCAGGACCACCCCCTCCTTCTTGTGCCCCCGAGGCGGTGGTCCGAGCAGACCCAGAAACAGCCTAGACAGAGCCGACTCTGGGGTCAGCCCATGTGGAAACTCCAGGGGCTTCAGTCCCGGGCTGGAGTGTGCAGAAGGAGGAACCAACCAGCTCCACGCTGGGCCACAGCCAAGAGGAGAAGCCGGGACTGCAGGAATGGAAGGCAATGGCCGGGCCAGCCCCAGCCGAGTGGGGACAGGCGAGGCTCCCGTGGGACTCCATGGGAAAGAAATCCCACAGTCTGACCCACTCCGAATAGGCACCAAACCCTCCTGTCAGATGCAGATGAGCCCGGGGTGTGTGCCTCTCCCCAGTGGGAGTGCATCAGTGAGTGGCTAGGCCTAAGCCCTCAGGCCATTTAGCTGTCACCAGGTGGCAGAGAGGACCGTGGTGCGCTCTGCGTTCTGCAGTTTGATGGTGCATTTGTACGGAGCTCCGCCTGCTAGAACAGCGTTCCTGGAATGGAGAGGACGGCAGGACTCACTGGAATGGAAATCAATTTGATTAGAGAGCAGTCAATTACCGCTAGGACCGCGGCTGTGATCCGGGTGGAGAACCAGCTCCGTAAAAATATGTACAACTTCCCGGGGAAATGCTGGAGAGAGGAACCTGAGGGGGTGGGGAGGCTGCACAGCTGTGCCCAGCGCAGCACTGGCCCGGGCCTCGGGCTGGGAGGCGTGGGGGTCCCTGGGGTGCTCCCCATTTGGCCTTGGCGTGTAGCTCAGCTCCTCTCGGCCCCAGTGTTCACCTCTGTAAAATGGGATAATGCTGGTGCTCACCAGCAAGGTATGGGGGGCGCTCAAAGTGGCCATTTTTACAGAGCACACAGCAGTGCCTGAGTGTAGGACACCCCAGGAAACGCCTGGTCAGACAGACTTTGCTCAGCCCAGATGGAAGCTCAGCTGCCTGACACACACGCTGGGCCCCCTGAAGGATTTCACTGGGGGATTCTGTGCCAAAAAACCGAGAAAGAGCTGGATCCAAACACCGCAATTACCCAAGATGGGCGGGTCGAGTGGAGAGGACCATGAAGGGCAAGGGTCCTGGGCTTACGTCCTGGCCACCCTGAGCCTCAGTCTCCTTCTCTGTATGGAACAATGACCACCTCCCCGGTTGGCAAGGGAGGACTGACCACAGCAGGATGCCCTCTGTTGCTCCCGTGCTGGAAGCCAGAACACGGAGGGCCCGAGCCCGCAGCCTGAGCCCCATACGGAGGCCGGTGCCGTTCTGCGCTGCCTTCTCCCTCATGGGCTCTGGTCAGGGATGCAGGCCTCTCTCCGGCCCCCACCCTTGTCACACAACAGAGGCAAATAGTGCCCTTGAAAATAGCGCCTGTGGAAATGGCTCCCGTGGTGTTGCTGTGCGGAGGGTGAGCCAGCAGCACAGAATGGGCCCCAGACCCACCAGACCACTCGGCCTTCTGTGACAATCACAAGGAGCCCCTGGGCAGAGGCAGTGCCCGGCATGTGATGGTGGGGAGGGAGAAAGGATGGGGAATGGAGATTCGCCCCTTCCTCCCCTTCAGCCGAGTGCCCTTGTGCAGTAGCAACCTGCACACATGTGTGCAGCGGCCTAGCCGTCGGGAGCCAGGTGGGCCTGAGACCGGGTCCCAGCTCCATCTCCTGGCTGGGGGACTTTCAGAGTCACTTAACTTGTCTAAGATTTTGTAAAATGGGATCACAATTGCCATCTTACAGATGTGTCATGGAAATTGGAAAACAGTGTCCATTCAGTATTTCCTGAGACGCTACGGTGTGCCCGAGCTCCGTGGCTGGTACATCGCAGATGCCCCACACAGGACCTCCGATTCTCATGGTTTCCATGGGCCGAGCCAAGAACGAAGCGGCCTCCTGGAGCATCAGGCCAGACCTGCTGCTACAAAGCTGAGACAGGCGTGACCACCCAGCATGGGCTCACAGCGGCTCAGCAGAGCCTCGGGGCCAGAAGTGCCCTCAGCCGTTCCATTGGAGTCCGTTTGGTTCTGCTCAGTTCCACAGCTTACCTGGCACCAGCACGTGCAGATGGTGGAACAGGCCTGGTGCTTCCTCCAAAGACCAGGCTCGTGGGTCATCATGGTGACAGAGCCGCGGCGTGCACCCTCGGCAAAGTAGACCCCATCCTCTCCCTCGCGCTTCCTCACGTGCTGCAGAGGTTATGATTCCCATTTAGCAGATGGGAACGTCGTGGCTTCCAGAGGCTCCAAATCTTTTTTTGTTTTTGAGACGGAGTCTCGCTCTGTCACCCAGGCTGGAGTGCAGTGGCTCCATCTCGGCTCACTGCAAGCTCCGCCTCCCAGGTTCTCGCCATTCTCCTGCCTCAGCCTCCCGAGTAGCTGGGACTACAGGCGCCCGCCACACACCCGGCTAATTTTTTGTATTTTGTTTAGTAGAGACGGGGTTTCACTGTGTTAGCCAGGATGGTCTCGATCTCCTGAGGTCGTGATCCGCCTGTGTCAACCTCCCAAAGTGTTGGGATTATAGGCGTGAGCCACCGCGCCTGGCCCAGAGGCTCCAGATCTTATGGTCAGTGAGGATGTCAAATGGCGCACTCAGACCCTGTGGAAACAGGTCTCAAAAAGTTACACACAGAATCACCACGTGACCTGGCCGCTCCCTCCTGGCACAATGTGTGCACGAATGTTCACAGCCATAGCGCGGATGACCCTTGGAAAGACTCTGCTAAGTGAGGGAAGGCAGCCACAGAAGGTGTGTGCGGCCCCACTCCATTGATACGAAAGGCCCCGAGCAGGCGACTCTGTGGAGACAGATGGTGGACGGGGGTGGCCGGGACCTGGGGCGGTGGCCAGGGAGGGGTAGGGGTGGCTGCTGAATGGGGTCGGGGCTTCCTTTGTGGGAGAAGGTTTTGGAACTAGATAATGGTGGTAGTTGCACAATAATATTATTTATGTACTTAATGCCACTGGATTATACAGTTTGCACTGGTTAAAATGGCAACCTGTGTTTTGTGCATTTTACCACAGTTTTTAAAAAGCTAGAAAAAAAGCCACCTCACAGCTAGTGAGTGGTGGAGCTGAGATGAGAATCTGAATCAGGCCAGTGCAGCTGTGCCCTCCACCAGCCACTGTCCTGTGTGGGGACCTGGTGCTGGGGGGTTCACCTGGGCCGGGTGCCCTCACCAGGGCTGGCTGTGAGTGGGGTCTGTCATGCCCAGGGCTTGCACATGGGCAGGTGGGTGGTGGGCTCCTTGCACATTTGTGCCCCCAGTGGCCCGGGCACAGGGATGAGACATGGCTCTGCCCCCACTCCATTCGCCTCCACTCCAGGCTCAAGGGGCACTGCTGGCCCCTCCTAGGGCTCTGACTTCATCCTGCAGAGGATGGCATGGTGAGGGGTTGGCCTGGAGTGGGAGTCCAGCCCACGGGACGTTATTGATCACAGGGAAGAGCCGGGGTGACAGGGGCTGGCCCAAGGCTGAGGGCTCCCTGGTGCAGGAGGGGCTGTCCCTGGGTACTCTGGCCCCCCGCAGGGCCCACCCTCCCTTCCAAGCCAGGGGTGGACTTGGCCAGGAAGGGCCACAGAAGGTGGGGGGTGGTGACCAGCCAGCAGGCAGGGAGGAGGGGGCTGCAGAGTCCGCAGACCCCTGCCCTTTCAAGCCACCAAAGATGTTGGGCTCACCCCTCCTAGCCCCTCGCAGCCCCATGCCCCCTTACAGAGAAGGCAAGGGAGCTGTTCCAGGCCGTACCGATGCTCGGGGAAGCAATTTTGGCTCTGAGCATTTCTGTAAGCACCCAGGGCTGGCGGCTCAGAGTCCAGGGTCCAGGGTGGGTGGCCCCTGCAGAGGCAGCCATAGGTACCAGTGAGTTCACAGGAAAGGAACCCCAGGGGGTCACCTAGCGGCCCTGGCTCACGTCAGATCAGGGAGGAGGCAGACGGCAGTGGTCAGGGCGGCAGGGGAAGTCTTCCTGCTGGAGATGGCCAGGAGCAGACTCTGCAGGGTGTCCAGGACACAGGAGGGAAGGGCGGGCAGGTGGTGGCACGGCCTGAATCCAGGTGAGAGGCTCAGAGTCCAGGCCTGTCAGAGCCCCAGCGGTAGGGGTAGAGGGCCAGGCAGCCACGGAGCTCCTGCAGCCTCGAATACTGGGTCAGGAGCAGACACCTCTCCGGCCTGGATCTGCAGTGCCTGGGGTGCTGCTGCCCAGGGAGAGCCGGCCAGGCCAGGCAGACCCGAAGCAGCAGTAGTGGTGCGCGCCCCTCCCGGGACCGCGCTTTTCCGCAGCCGCGCTGAGTTATGTGCTGGCTGCTTTTGTATTTAGAGAGTGGAGCAGATGGTGGGCGCAGTAACACTTTAAATTAAGGATTCCAAATACACATTAAATTTAGATTTAATAAGACAGTTATTGTATGGAAATTCAGGCCCACCGATTATTTTTGAATATTGGAGTCTGATCACCTACAGCTCCGATCGCTGGGATTTGCACTGAAGGCGTGGCGGGGAAGTACCAAAGCCCCCGAGGTCCACACCCTCAAGCTCCAGAGCCTGCCCCTCCGTTCCGTCCTCAGGGCCCAGGAGGCCAGCGAGGGGCAGAACATCACAGCAGCTCCTGTGGGGTGAGCCCCTTACGCCTCGGAGCTGTCCTCGGAGGCCTGGCAGGTGCCCTGGAATCCACCGGAAACCGCCCGTTTTGTCCATTTTGCAGGAAAGGAAACCAAGGGGTGAAGGAAATCAGAGGGGTGAAACCATGTGGCCCAGGCCACTCTTAGAGGACCAGGCTGGGAGAGGGGACCTGGTGCTGTGAGGGGTATACCCTTCTGCAGGGCATAGGCTGGGCCTGGGAGGGGAGCCTGCTGCTGCTGGACATCTCTGGCCGCAAGGACAACCTTGAGGCCTAAATCCCCAGCCTGTCCTGGCTGGTCGGGGCTTCTTCTGTCTCTCCCAGGAGAAAAGCCTCGCTGAGCGAGGGCGGTGGGGAAAGGGGGCGGGGGCACTTCCCAGCCACAGCCCCTCCCCCAGCAGCAGCCTCCCCGGGCTCCTGGTGGGTTGAGCAGCCTCAGGAAGGGGGATTTCGGGAGCTGGCCAGCCCCCACTCCCTGCAGGCCAGCCCATCTCAGCCCCCACCGCCCCAGCTTCCCCTCAAACCAGGGGCTGGAAGCTGCTAAGTGCTCGGATGATTTCTTATGGCCGCGATAAATCTGGTCTTTTTGTCCCTCCAGAAAAAGAAGGGGGGGCAGTCAAGTCTCCAGACCGGACGAAGCCTGCGAAGCCTGAGCCCTCGCGACCGCCGGCAGAGCCACGCCCGCCCGGCCACAGTTCCTGTAACCGGCAGCTGCACTGTTTGTAATCACTCCTTGGCAGACATTTATCATCCACGCCGGGGAGCAGAGAGGCCTCGGTGCGGGCCAGTGGCCTGGCCAAGGGCTGGGCTGCCCCGGGAGCCGCATGGCCTCTCTGTGCCTAGCGCAAGGCCCTGCAGGTGCCCAGCAAGACAGGAACACCCCTAGCCTGGGCAGGAGGCTGGGGTGCTGGAAGTGTCTGGGGCCTGCAGAGCGTCTAGCCAGGGGCCACCTGCTACCTAGGAGCCAGGTCAACCAAGGTAAAGCCCTGACTTCCTCCAGGAAGGGGGCCCTGGTGTGGGACTGGGCTAAGGGCTTTCCTTTGCCCCTCTTTGTCACCTCCAAGAAAGGACCTTGGGATGAAAGAGCCAGGAGATCCCAGAGGGAGGTGGCTGCCCCTGAAGGAGAACACACATCAGACTCCTGCAGGGCAGGTGAGCCATGAAGGGGTCTCTCCTGTGGCTAGTTGAGCTGCAAGGGTCTGTCCCTCACCCTCTGGCCAGAGGGAACACATAAAATAATTTTAACACCTGGCCGGGCATGTGGCTCAAGCCTGTAATCCCAGCACTTTGGGAGGCTGCCAGACGGGCGAGATCACTTCTGAGGTCAGAGATCGAGACCACTTGGCCAACCCAGAAACTCCTGCCTCTACTAAAAATACACAAAAAAGCCAGTCGGGCGAGGTGACGGGCGCCTGCAGTCCCAGCCACTCAGGAGGCTGAGGTACAGGAGAATGGCGGAACCCGGGAGGCAGAGCTTGCAGTGAGCTGAGATCCGCCACTGCACTCCAGCCTGGCGACAGGAGAGAGACTCCGCCCCAAAAAAAAAAGAAAAAAAAAAAATACTTTTAACAGCTTGACAGTGGGACTCTCAAGTCATACTCAGCAAATCAATTTCTAGTATATGATCCATCCAATTTGGTGGCATATTTCTATTTTTAAAATGCACTGTTCATTTAAAATCAAAACTTAGGTGGGTGTTCCTGTGCTTTTCTGGTGAGCTTCCCTTACCCCATGGGGTCTCTCCTTGCTCACGACCCCCAGCTCTGTTCCCCGCCAGACCCCCGTTCCATCCTGTCTGGTCCTCTGCCGGGTCTCTGCCATGCGGCCTTGGCCACCCCAACCCCTCTGCTGAGAACACCTTCCCTTTTGTCATGGCCGCCCCAGCAGGGAGCCTCTTCAGACTTCAGACAAGTGGTGCCTCTTGTTCACGTGACAACACACTCAAAACTCCAACCATGTTCACAGCCCTCGTCCTGGTTTTCCAAGAACTCGGGTTTGTATTTTATTTTTCCGGACCGGTCTTAGTCTGTTGCCCAGGCTGGAGTGCAGTGTCTTGACCTCCCAGCTCACTGCCACCTCCATCTCCGGGACCCCCGCAATTCTCCCACCTCAGCCTCCTAAGTAGCTGGGACCACAAGTGTGCACTGCCACACCCGGCCAATTTTTTTTTTTTTTTGTAATTTTTGGTAGAGATGGGGATCTCACTATGTTGCCCAGGCTGGTCTCGAACTCCTGAGCTCAAGCGATCCGCCCACCTCAGCCTCCCAAAGTGCTGGGATTACAAGCGTGAGCCACCATGGCCTGAACTCACGTGTTTAGATCAGTGTCTCCCACTTACTTTGCACACAGGGGCTCAGGGCTGTGTCTGCCCTGCCGTCCCCCTGGGTTGGGCCTCAAGCTGCCTGCCCCTGCTCCCCTGCCCGTCACAGCCCAAGGACTGGATGCCATTGGCTCTCAGAGCCTCCATTTCCTGGTTCCTAAAGGGGGAGGGACCTGCATGGCCAGACCCCGCCAGACTCACGGGCACATGCCACCAGGGAGGCTGGGCCCAAGCCCCGGGAGGTGGCAGTGACCCTGCCTCCACCCCCGGTGGATCCCAGGGCTGAGGTCTGTGCCCTGCCACGGGGAGACTGTGGAAGCTGCTGGGGCCTCCGCCTCCAGCTAGAGGCACAGGGCAGAGAGGGCCCTACATATAGGGGCACCCTGAAACTGGCAGGACGAGGGAGGAGGGCAGGGATCTGTATACGGCATCTCTGGGTTCTTGGGGAGATCAAACAGAACGGGGCTGTGATGTGACTGTCTGACCTCAAGACAGGAGAGGAGAGGAGCAATGGGGAGAAAGGGGAGGGAAAGGGCGGGAGGGGAGGGGTTACGGTGGGGTGTGGAGAGGGGAGGGAAAGGGCGGGAGGAGAGGGGTTAGGGAGGGGCGTGGAGAGGGGAGGGAAAGGGTGGGAAGGGAGGGGTTACGGAGGGGCGTGGAGAGGGGAGGGCATGGGGAGCGCAGGTCGGGGAGCTGCTGCCCCTGCAGAGGCCAGAGGCCGCAAGGCTGGCTCTGCGCTCCCTGTGCGACCCTCCGATGTGCCCGGTGACGCCGTCTGCTCCACGAAACCGCTCCATGCATGCTTTGTGCGTGTGCTTCCTGAATTAAAAAAACAGAAACAGTGACAAATGGCAACGCCACCACGGCAAGCTTGCCCCGTCTTTGCCTGCAGATGCTCCCACAGCTCCTGGGGAAGGAATTTACCCTAAATGGAAGGGGGGGGGTTCTGCCCACCTCAGCCGTGCGGCCCACCTGGGATAATAGACAGAGGGGCTTCCCATCAGAGAGGTCCGAGGCTCCCTCCCCACAGAGCCCTCCCCCAAATTCTCCCCTGGTGCCTAACACGACTGCCCCAGAGACCAGAATCCAGGAGCCTGCAGGGTGTGAGGGTGCTGGCTTGGATCCAGGCCCCAGGCCAGGCCCACAGCGGGTGGGCAGACCCAGTGGGAGGCCCCGGAAGGGCCCGACAGCCCCAGCAGCCCCTCTGCCGCCTCTCGCTCCTCCGAGACCCGCCTGCAGGCACTGCTCACTTCTGCGTAGTCTAACCAGGGAGATTTCATCCGGGAAGCTGTCGGCGGCAGTCTGCAAACATCCCCTTGCCGCCGCCGCCTGCCAAGTGCCGCCAGCACCGACAGCTTGCCGCGCAGTCGGTCGCACAAGCTGCCTGGCCTGGCACCGGGCTTCTCGCCGACCTCCCACAGGAGCCAGCCGGGAGTCTGTCCCTGGATGTGCTCAGCCTTGCAGCCTCCCCCAGGTCCCCAGGTCTTGTTGTGTCCCCATTCTGTCCAGGGCTGTGTCCCCGTGCCACCCCCCACGGCCACCTCCGCAGCTCCTGAGTCCCCGTAGACACGGAGGAAATCCAGAACCCCTGTGGCTAGAGATGAAAGGACTTTGGGAGATGGCAAATTTGGGTAGAGCTGAGGAGCCCTAGAAAGGAACACAAGTGTCATCGAGCCTTGGGGACAGGCCCCCCATCACCTTTCAAGGTCAGCCCTGCACTGGTTTCCGCCTTGAGCCTCTGTACAGTAGCTGATGCCGCGTGTCTGGTCTGTGACTCTCCAGGGACCTGGGATGTGATCTGCCTTTGGGATCCCCTCCAGGGGTCCCTGCGTCTCCTCCGAGATGCCCTCCTTGCCCAGCAGACACTGACCACCAACTCTGGCTAGGAGAGTGGTCATAGGCCTAGGCCCCAGCCAGGCACAGAGTAAAGCCCCTGCTCTGACTGCTTTGGGAAGGGTTAGGCCATCCCCGCGTGGGCCCCCTCTGCCAGAATTGGCCCCCAGTGGATGTGGGGAGCTGGCACAGTCGCACCCTCATCAGTCCTGGAGTACTCTGGCAGACCAACCTCTGGGGCGCCAGAGTCCTGGCCCCGCCCACGCCCCCGTCAGCCCATGGGAGGTAGCCTGCAGCCCGGACCACGCCAGGCTCTGCAGAGCCTTCTCCCTGGGCCTTCTGCTGTGGGGAGGGGGAGGTCAGGGCCACCCAGGAGTACCCCAGCCTCACGGCCCTGTGCCCCCCAAGTCTAGTGCCCAGCCGAGTCTCTGAGCCCTGGCCAGCCCTGTGGCTCCCAGGCCCCCGTGAGCCCCCGGGATAGCACTCCAGGCTCAGCCTTCAGGACTGGGTTGCACAATTTAAAATTAATAATCGCGCTGTCTCGTGGCCTCATAATTAAGTGTCTGTTGTTCATCCCCATTACTGTCAGAGAGTGATTTGTTGTTCTCTGAGCACTGAAAATCAACCTGCTCAAGGGAGGGGCCTGCAAGCAGCCGGGACAGAGCTGTCCGGGGAACACAGTGCGCCCACCTCCCCCAGGAGCCCAGAGGAAGGGGCCCAGTTCCCACACCTCAGGCTGGGGACCCTTGGCCCCCGCTTTCTTTTTCTTTCTTTCTTTCTTTTTTTTTTGAGACGGAGTCTTGCTCTATTGCCCAGGCTGGAGTGCAGTGGCCGGATCTCAGCTCACTGCAAGCTCCGCCTCCCGGGTTCACGCCATTCTCCTGCCTCAGCCTCCCGAGTAGCTGGGACTACAGGCGCCCGCCACCGCACCCGGCTAAGTTTTTGTATTTTTTTAGTAGAGACGGGGTTTCACCATGTTAGCCAGGATGGTCTCGATCTCCTGACCTCGTGATCCGCCCGTCTCGGCCTCCCAAAGTGCTGGGATTACAGGCTTGAGCCACCGCGCCCGGCCACTGCATCCTTTCTGACTGCCTCCGCTGCCTCGTGTTCACCCGAGTCCCAATCAACAGGTGAGCAGAGCACTTCACAGGGCTCAAGCAGCTTGAAGCTTGGAGACCGACCCACTCGTGTTCAGCAGCTGGGGGAGGGTTGGAGACCGACCCACTCGTGTTCAGCAGCTGGGGGAGGGTTGGAGACCGACCCACTCGTGTTCAGCAGCTGGGGGAGGGGACAGCGTCAGCAAGGCCGCACGCCTGGGGCACAGTGGTGGGTACGGGAGCCCTGGCCAGAAGGGCCAGGCCAGGAGCCAGAGGTGGGTGGCAGCTTGTGGCCTTCCTTCTGGTAGAAGGAGGAAAAAGGCAGGGAGAGGAGGCCGACACCACCTCCAGGATGCTCTCCCAGTCTGACTCCCAGGCTCTCCCAGAGAAGGCAGGGCACTGGGAGGTGAGTTTTAGGAGATTTTCCGACAAAAAATAGCCTAGTAGGCTTTAGCATTTATTTATTTATCACTATTATTATTATTATTTTATTATTTTTTTTTTTGAGACGGAGTCTCGCTCTGTCGCCCAGGCTGGAGTGCAGTGGCCGGATCTCGGCTCACTACAAGCTCCGCCTCCCGGGTTTACGCCATTCTCCTGCCTCAGCCTCCCGAGTAGCTGGGACTACAGGCGCCCGCCACCTCGCCTGGCTAGTTTTTTGTATTTTTTTTTAGTAGAGACGGGGTTTCACCGTGTTAGCCAGGCTGGTCTCGATCTCCTGACCTCGTGATCCGCCCGTCTCGGCCTCCCAAAGTGCTGGGATTACAGGCTTGAGCCACCGCGCCCGGCCTTATCACTATTATTATTATTATTGAGACAGAGTCTCGCTCTGTCACCCAGGCTGGAGTGCAGCAGCACAATCTTGGCTCACTACAACCTCCGCCTCCCGGGTTCGAGCGATTTTCCTGTCTCAGCTTCCCAAGTAGCTGAGATTACAGGCACATACCACCAGGTTCGACTAATTTTTGTATTTTTAGTAGAAAGGGGATTTCGCCATGTTGGCCAGGCTGGTCTCGAACTCCTGACCTCATGTGATCTGCCCGCCTCGGCCTCCCAAAGTGCTGGGATTACAGGCATGAGCCCCCATGCCCAGCTGACTTTAGCATTTAAAGGCATAAAGTTTCAGGAAACGTACTAATCCGTCACCCCGCCTCTCTCCAACCCATCGATGCCAGATAAGAACAGATAAGACGGCCGGGCACAGTGGCTCAAGCCTGTAATCCCAGCACTTTGGGAGGCCGAGACGGGCAGATCACAAGGTCAGGAGATCGAGACCATCCTGGCTAACACAGTGAAACCCCCTTCTCTACTAAAAAATACAAAAAACTAGCCGGGTGAGGTGGTGGGCGCCTGTAGTCCCAGCTACTCGGGAGGCTGAGGCAGGAGAATGGCGTAAACCCGGGAGGCGGAGCTTGCAGTGAGCTGAAATCCGGCCACTGCACTCCAGCCTGGGGGACAGAGCAAGACTCCATCTCAAAAAAAAAAAAAAAAAAAAAGAACAGATAAGACCAGTCACCCTGCCTCTCTCCAACCCGTGGATGCCAGATAAGAACAGATAAGACCCTAAGATCCGTGTGAGGGTGACTGCCACGGGCTGAACTGTGTCATCCCAGAAAGATACGTCCAAGTCCCAACCCCAGAACCTCCGTAGGGACCTTATTTGGGAACGGAGTCATGCAGAGGCGATTGGTTTAGATGAGGCCATCCTGGAGTGGGGGGCCCCTCATCCAATGTGCCCCCACAAACCGTCCTTACAGGAAGGGGAGTTAGAGACGCAGGCCCTTGGGGCAGGGACTGGGGACCTGCAGCCACAGGCCCCGGGACCGGGAGGGCGGAAGGGGCTCCCCTCGGGCCCTCAGAAGGAGCCCGTCTGTTTCTGATTGTGGGCGTCCGGCCTCTAGAAAGCAGCTGTTGAATTAAGCCCTCCAGGCTGTGGGCTTTCTTGCTGCAGCCACAGGACGGGGACACGGGCATGATGGGACAACTGCCCGCTGCCCTCAAGCTAGCCCAGCAACTGGGCTGGCCCCTCACACAGCTGCCCACGATGCCCTCCACGCGATGCCCCAAGTCGACTTGCTCCACTTCCTCGTCCCCGCCAGCCCTTCTCTGTTTCTCGGCCACTGCCAGGCATCGGGGGGGCGCTCGAGCCTGGAGACGGCAACTCTAGGTGAGGAGGATGCACGGGATGGGGTCCGTTGTGCCGTCCTATCTCCCGGCACTCCCCTCCCACCACGGAGCTCAGCAGAGCCCCCTCCTCCACTTCCTGCCTGTGAGCAGCTTCCCGGACCCTCCTGCCCTTTAGGGTTGGGTTGGGATTAGGGGTGCATCACTGAGGACCTGACTTAGCTCCTTCCCCTCCCCCATCCTCCTCCGGGGACAGGAGGGCTGGTTGCAGCTGAGCGGATATGCAGGGGGAGGGGCCCCGGGCAGTGGCCCCCACATCTCACACGGGCCCCCTCCAATGAGACTCGGATGGACCGCGAAGTCTCGTACCTATAACTTTAAATTAAAAAAGCCATGTGCTGCTTATGGGCGCTCCGGGCGCTCGGAGCGGCAGCGCCATAAAGATCATATCAGAGTACAAGCCATTATGCGGGAGTTTACTATATATACATCCCTAAATGGTTCAGCGAACAGCAGCCTACTTACGGGCAGGGAAGGAGAACTGCTTCATTTGGAGTAACAAATGATCCTTGATTTGATTTTAAATGCAATGACAGCCGAATTTATTTCTTATTTAATCACTTTCCTGTGCAGTTGAGAACAGGGTGATATTAAACTCCACAGTGCAGAGCAGGCTCTGGAATCAGCTGAAAGAGGCACGCGAATAGATTATGTTTAGAGGGCGGCGAGGGACTGGCGCACAAAGCACATAGCCAGAATGGGTATTTTTGTCATTTATACGGTAGCTTATATCATTATTTCTTCCTGCTTCCAATTTTTCAGTAATAAAAATATAGGCAATGTGATTCTCTTTGCATTACAGATAAACCCTCTTGATTCTTTATTAAATATTTTTATTAATCTGAAGCACTACGAAGCATCTGAGCAGATAAATCAGGCTGGGCACAGTCGTTTTCCCTCTGCTCGTGCTCCATAAAGCGGCTTCGTTTATGAGTGAGCAATACCAGAAAAGAAGGTTTCCATATTCATTACCGAGCTCCCGTATGTCTCCGCTTCACGGCCATGTGGACTCGGCAGAAGTGGTGCTAACGGGATATTTGCTCTTCAAAATCCAACTGGTTTGGCTCATCGCTAGACGGGCCCCTGTTTTGTGCTCTATTTAATTAGGAATTACTACGCGGGCGCCACTCTCGGGCACCAGCTGGGAAACGCAGCCCCCTGGGCCGCTGGGCAGGGAGGGGTCTCCTGGAGGGGTCCCCTTGAGAGCAGAAGAGGGGAGGGCTGGGCAGGACCCAGCATGTGCCTGGGGCCTCAGAGGCCACGGAGCAGCAAGAGGCCACCAGGTGTGACACGGGACCAGCCTACAGCCGGGACGGAGGCAGGGACAGGGTATCAGAACACACCTGCTGTCCTCACCGAGATGGGGGACAGGTGGGTGAGGGGGCAGGCTGGGGCTATCAGTGGGGTTCCACTTCTTGCTGGAACGTTCTCTTTCCTGCCCCTGCTGTAGACCCACCTCAGCGGGCGGTGGCGGCCAGCTGTGCCCCCCAAATGTCTTTCCCTTCCCTGGCTGCTCCAGCTCTGAGATGACAGCACACTAGTGTGGACCCCCAGGACCCCCATCTCCTCCTGGCTGACGGCCATCCGTGCTGGTGGCCCTGAGGCATCCGTGCTGGTGGCTGATCAATTGTCAATAGGAGGAAAATGATGCATAAACTTGGTCTGAGACTGAATGAGGCCCTGGAGAAGATGCCCTGTTGTCAGTGGGCCCTGTTACCTCTACTCCCCTGGCCTACCGCTTCCTGGCCAGTCCAGGCCATGCTCCCATCACTGGCTCTCACCACACACCTGTCCTCCCAATGACAAGGCCCCACTGTCCCCTCACTTCAGGGGCTCTCTCCTCCTGCTCCCCGAATCCTTACAGAGGTGGAACAGCTGAACCCATGGCCAGGCACCCGCTGGAGACTCGGGTCAGATCCTGACTCTGGCGTCTTAGGTCTGGTGACCCGGGACGAGCTCTGCCCCTCATCCAACACCATTTTCTGCTCCAAAGAGCGGGGTCTCCATGTCCACCTTGCTGGCCTCTGGGAGGGGGCGTCATCCCTCCTGACTGGGGGCTATGTGGCCACGACCTCGGCCCTGGAAGGATGCGCTAGGTCCATCTCGGCCAGGTGATGCTGGGAAGGATGCCCTAGGTCCATCTCGGCCAGGTGATGCTGGAGGCAAGACGTGGAGAGGCTTCGTGGCAGGGCTGCGCCATGGAAGGCCTGTGGTCCTTCGAGGAGCTTCATGAGCCAAGGCTGGGAAGGAACAGGCTGGGGGGAGTTCTCAAGGCAGAGTCATGCCTGTAGCTCCTCGGGACCTGCGCTGAGTGGAGCGCCGCCAGGACACTTCCCAGTATGCCTGGGCAGGGCCACGTGTCCCGTGACAACCTGCAAGCAGGGTGGGGGAGGGTCATGTCCTGGTTTTCCAGCCTGGCGTCAGTGGTGGCCAGGCCTGGCCCCTGTGGGGTCCTTGTCCCCTCGCCCAGGGCAGCAGGGTTCCCCCATTACCTCCCTTACCTGTGTCGCTGTCCCACAGGCTGGCAGGGGGCACCCACAGGCCCTGGGCTACAGACAGTGTGTGTCTGGGAGTGGGCAGGGCCTGAGACTCCGCTGCCACTGCTGAAAGTGCCTGAGTGGAGGAGGGTAGGGGCCAGGCTGTCTGGCCAGGCACCAAGAGAACACTGTGTTCCCGCCGCCTCCTCGTCAGGGACCAGATCTGAATGCAGCTCGTGTGTCCAGGCCCAGCCGTGGTGCCCAGGCCGCTGATGCCAGGCTGGCCACGGGGGGTGGGGAGAGGCCAAAGGAGGAGTGGAAGTGAGGCACTAGGCTCAGGGACCACCCCCAACCTGAGCCCCAAAACTGTGCTGGGGGGCCCTGCACAGCAAAGTCAGCTGACTGAGGGGGTGCCTCTCAGACCCTGCTCCTCCTGAAAGTTCTGGTCTTGCTGGAGGGATGGGGGTAGGAGTAGAGGTGGGAGGAGGGAGCTGATTAATTTCTAGGAACTACCCACTGCAGCCATTCACCAGCCTTCTCTGTGCCTCAGTTTACCCATCTCTTAGTAGCAGTAGCGGTGACCACCTAAAGCTTGTGCTGCCAGCCAGAGGCAGGGTCCCAGGGGCCAGCACAGCCAGATGGGTGGGTGCTGCAGCCACTGTGGGAGTGAGGCCACCCACAGCTCTAGGGACCCCCCGTAGACCCTCCCCGAGTCTGCAGCCCGCTCCTCTTCCCAGCCTGGCTCAGTTGCCCCATATGCTGTCTAAGGAGGGATATGGGTGGCAGGTGCGTGTCCTGCCACCACGACATGGGAACTGCATGACCGGGACAGTCCTCACCCACAAATGTGGATGGAAACGCCCACCTTGCCCAGGCATGGGGACTCACCCCTATAATCCCAGCACTTTGGGAGCCTGGGCAGACGGATCACTTGAGGCCAGGAGTTGGAGCCCAGCCTGGCCAACAGCAAAACCCCATCTCTACTAAAAACACAAAAAATATGAGCCGGGTGTGGTGGTGGGCGCCTGTAATCCCAGCTACTCTGGAGGCTGAGGCAGGGGAATCGCTTGAACCCGGGAACTAGAGGTTGCAGTGAGCCGAGATCTCGCCACTGCACTCTACCCTGGGCAACAGAGCGAGACTCCATCTCAAAAAAAGACAAAGGAAACGTCCACCCTCCTGGGCCAGGCCTGCACGGCCTCAGCACGGGTGCCGGCCGTGAACTCAGCACAGGGGCTGGCTGTGGAAATGGAGATGGGAATGACCCCCACCCTAGCTGGGCTTCGAGGTGGGAGGAGGCAGCGAGGGCCGTAGTCCTGCATTGCCTGCTGCGAGGCTCCGGCTGCGCTGCTTCAGCCATGGGTGTTTCCTGGGTGCCGGGCCTCCCTGGGTGTCCCTGGAGGAAGGGCAGGTATGTCTACTCCTGCTTGGGGTGGTCTGCAGGCCCAGGACTGCCCTCCACATGGCCCCAGGTTGGGACAGGCCACCACCGCCTGCAGCTGAGTCCCTGCCGGTCCCCAGAGTCTAGGTTTTCCCAGACGCCCTAGCAGGAGGCCCATGCCGCAGATGCGGACCGGGCTTGAAGCGCTGTGTGCCTGGATCCTGAAGCCAGATTGAAACCCAGTGTCCTTGTGGTTCATATTCCACGTTCCTGTTTCCAACAATTAAAGGGCGTCCTTGTGCCAGGCCAGCCTTCTGGTGGGAGAGAGGAGGGGACGGGGTGCAGGGGAAGGGGGCGGGGGAGGCTCTGGCAGGGTCTGGCTGAGGAAGGAAGGCCACCTCCTCTCCTCCTCCCTGCAGCTGCATCCCCCAGGGCAGTGGGTGAGGGCCCTGGGAGGGGCCTATGCTCTCTGTGTGGCTGGTGCCCCAGCTCGGTCCTGTTTCCCGGGTTTGGCTGGCAGCCGCCCTGGCCATGCTGCTGTTGCTGGTTCCCGGCAGCTCTGCTCTGCCCCTGCGTCTGGGGACTCATTTTCCTCCCCGGCTGTCATGCCTTCAGAGGGCTCTGGGGTGGTTCTGGTGTCTGGGCTTCCTGGCCTCCCTCTGGTAGAGTTCGGTGACATGTGGTAGGGCCTCCAGCTGCCGCGCCCTGCCCCATGCGCCTCGCTGTCAGAGCTGCTGGTCACCCCCCACCCAGAGCCACCCAGGGCCTCCGCCCTCAGGCTCAGCGGTGTCTATCCTGACAACTGCAAGCCAGTGCCAGGCTGGAGCTGGAAGCCTGCAGAGGGCTAGTCCTGGTTGACAGACAGGAGATGGAGTCCAGGTGGAGACAGCAGTTTTCCCCGGAGCCCAGCACGTTGGGATGGGGAACTGACTCCTGGCCCAGGGTTCCGCCTCTGCTGGCTCCTGTCCCGTCCCTGCAGAGGGGCTGATGCCTGGAGAAGCACAGAGAGTGAGGTAGACACTAGGGAGGCCCAACACCTGGACTTACCCCCAGGCCCTCACCTGGGGTCGCTGGGGTCTGAGAGGAGAGCCCGTGGGGAGGTAGAGAAACTGGGGCCCTAATAGGGTATCCAGGGCTACTGAGCGGGGGATGGGGGTGTCCAGGGCTGCTGAGGGGGGTGGATGGGGGCTGTCGCAGGGCTGCTGAGTGAGGGATGGAGGGTGTCCTAGGGTTCCGAGCGGTGTCTGGGGGGTGTCCCAGGGCTGCTAGTTGGGGTGGTCTAGGGGGTGTCCCAGGGCTGTTGGGGGGACGGAGGGTGTCCCAGGGTTGCTGAGGGGTTCTGGGGGTGTCCTAATGGCTGCTGGAGGGGATGGGGGGTGTCCCAGGGCTGCTGAAGGGGATGGGGGGTGTCCCAGGGCTGCTGAGGGGGGATGGGGGGTGTCCCAGGGCTGCTGGTAGGGGGTTCTGGGGAGTGTCCCAGCCGCTGAGGGGTTCCTGGGGGGGTGGCCCAGGGCCTGCTGGGGGTCTGGGGGTGTCCCCAGGGGCTGCTGGGCTGGGGTGGCCCAGGGGTCTCAGGGGATGAAGGAACCCAGGGCCGCTGGGGGGGGAACCAGGGAAAACCAGGGACAAGGGGGTTCTGGGAAACGGAAGGGGTTCTGGGGTGTTCAGGACAGGGCCATGGGGTTCTGGGGGGGAAGGAACCAGGCAGGGGGGAAGGGGAATGGGAAGGAATGGAACAAAGGAAACAAAAGAGGGATCCTCTGGAAAGGCCGTGCATTCCATGAAAGGGTGAATTTTGTGTTCTTCAAGTCCAGCCTGCACCGCACGTGCCCGGCTTTTCTAAGAGGCTCCGGATAGTTCTGGTTTTTATGATTTTACAACTGGAGTTATGGAATACGGTTTGAGAGGCTCTAAGGCACCATGGGGGCCGGATGCCAACCCCCTGCAGAGTGAGAGGGGCCCTGGCTGGGTGGTTTCCCCGTCGCCGTGTCCCACCTCTGCCCACCACCCCCACCCTGCACCAGAGAGAAGGTGCGAGATCTCTCTAAGACCCCTCCTCATCCCAAGGCCCAGGTTCTCCCAGCTCTCAGTGACGTTGCACTGAGCTAACGACGGCTGTGTGCAGGGAAATGCTCCACCCAAGGAGGACCTCGCCCTCTGGCTGCACAGGGGAGCCCAGCTGGCTGCACAGGGGAACGGGGGTGGGTAAGGAGCCCCTGTGCCTGCATCTGCCACCATCTGCTGCCCTCTACCTCTCGAGTGGTGACTTCCCGGAAACTAGCAGGCCCTGGGGTGGTCCAGAAAAGGGCTTCGGGGTGTTTGTACCGCACCACACCCTGACACCAAATGTGTGGATTTTCCACACCAACCAATTCTCCAGGTCTCTGTAGACACACACGGGGGGTGTTCAACAACTCAGTTCAATGCCGACACCAACTGCCCAGAGTTAGCACAGACCCCGAAGGCAGGCTCAGTCCCACAGGACTGCCCCCACCTCAGCTGCCAGTCTCCCGTTGGGGCCACCGCTGCTTCTGACCGACCAACTGTAAATCGAGGGTTCCCACAACCTCTTCCTCATTTGCTAGAATGACCTACAAAACTCAGGAAACAGTTTACTTACTGCTACCAGTTTATTAGAAAGGATCAGCTCCAGAACAGCCAGATGGAAGAGATGTCCAGGGTGAGGTGCGGGGTGGCCAGGGCCTCTGGGTCCTCTCTGGGCACACACTCCTAGCACCTTGATGTGCTCGTCAGTCCGGAAGCTCCCTGGACCCCATCATTTAGGGGCCTTGATGGAGGTTCTATTAAATAGGCTTGACTGATCAAACCATCAACCATCAGGAACGAACTCAACCTCCAGCCCCTTCCCCCTCCCAGGGTCAGGGGATGGGGTTGAAGATTCCAACCCTCTAACCGGCAACTGGTCCTTCAGGGCACCACCCCCACCCTGAAGCTGTCTAGGGGCTCCCAGCCACCAGCCATCTCGTCAGCATCCCAAAGGCAAGCTTGTCACTCAGGGATTCCAAGGATTTTAGCAGCCTGTGCCAGGAATCTTGGACAAAGTCGGAATAGATATTTCTTATTATCACACTATTTAAGGATTCATGGGGACATTCAAGTCTTAAAAAGGTAGGAAATTGGCAGGGCACGGTGGCTCATGCCTGTAATCCCTGCACTTTGGGAGGCTGAAGCGGGTGGATCATGAGGTCAGGAGATCGAGACCAGCCTGGTCAAATCATGGTGAAACCCTGTCTCTACTAAAAAATGCAAAAATTAGCTGGGCGTGGTGATGTGCACCTGTAATCCCAGCTACTCTGGAGGCTGAGGCAGGAGAATCACTTGAACCCGGGAGGCGGAGGTTGTGGTGAGCTGAGAGCACTCCACTGCACTCCAGTGTGAGCAACAGAGTGAGACTCAACCTCAAAAAAAAAAAAAAAAAAAAAAAGAAAGAAAGAAAAAAGAAAAAGAAAAAACATGGTAAATTTCATGTTATGTGCTCTTTACCACAATTACAAATTTTAGAAATATGTATTTAAAAATCCCTTGGAGGGAAAAACAGATGGGGATATGTCAACGGGGCCCAGGAACCAAACTAAAAGAGCTCCCGGTGGCCAATGCTGGGACAACTTGAGTGACAAAATAGCATAACCCCAGGTCATAACCCACAGTGTAACATAAGGACACATGCGTCCATTCTGCTGTAAATTAAAGATGAAATAAACAAGTAGTGGGAGATAATGGACGCATCTCTCAAGCAGAATTCCAAATAATGTATGTAGATACCCCCCAAGAAGGTGGACCTGAGTCCCCACCCCTTAAGTGTGGCCTGTGCTTAGTGGCATCTTCCAGAGAAGACAGTAAGGGGGGGAGGGTGGCAGTCACTGATGACAAAGCAAATACCAGCAAACTCTCCTCGGCCAGGTGACCAAGGTCAACACTGGCAGTGAAGGCCATGCTGGCAGCGTCCCCCCGTGCGGTGTGGTGGGAGGGTGTGTCACCTGCATGCTCTTCCCGCCAAACCCATCACCCAGTCCAACCGTGAGGAACACCAAAGACAGAGCCCAGTTGAGGGATGCCCGACAAAACCTGAGCAGCAATTCTGAAAACTGTCAAGGTCGGCCGGGCGCAGTGGCTCACACCTGTAATCCCAGCACTTTGGGAGGCTGAAGTGGGCGGATCACCTAAGGTCAGGAGTTTGAGACCAGCCTGGCCAACATGGTGAAACCCCATTTCTACTAGAAATACAAACATTAGGCCAGGCTCACGCCTGTAATCCTAGCACTTTGGGAGGTTGAGGAGGGCAGATGACCTGAGGTCAGGAGATTGAGACCAGCATGGCCAACATGATGAACACCTTGTCTCTACTAAAAATACAAAAATTAGTCAGGCATAGTAGTGTGCACCTGTAGTCCCAGTTACTTGGGAGGCCGAGGCAGGAGAATTGCTTGAACCTGGGAGGCAGAGGCTGCAGTGAGCCGAGATGGCGCCATTGCACTCCAGCCTGGCGACAGAGTGAGACTCTATCTCAAAATACAAACAAACACACACAAACAAACCCGTCAAGGTCATGACATGTGCAAGTCATGTGCTTCAAAAGCTGAGACGTCTGGACCAGGGCTTGGGAGGGTCCCTCCAGCCCCAGACCCCAGGCTACTTTGCAGGCTGGCTGGTGTAGCAGGTCCCTGGCCTTGGCCCTCCCTTGTGGCACAGAGCTGTCACAAATGCCTCCATCCCCATGTCAGAGCCCCTACTGCATGCAGGTGCCTGCTGGATGCATGGGTAACACCTGTCCCACAGGAGGGGAGCCTCATTTAGGAGGAGGTGGGCCCTTGGGGAGACAGGGCCAGCAGGGGGACTGCAGGGACTGGCACTGGGTGATGGTGTTTCACAGCGAGAGTGGGTGGAATAACCACACTTTAACCCATCATCATGTGGACAGTTTTGTTATGAAAAACACCAGAAAGCCATTAATGTAAATCATGAAATATTCAGCAAGGAAGTCACTTAAATGTCTCGTGTTCCCAGAAACGGTGCCGAATGCTTCCTGCATCGGGGGCGCCCAAACATCAGCTATTTTGTGCATCTTCAGAGGCCATTATCACAGAACTGGAAGCATTAGATCATCACCACAGACGGTGGGCCTCCTGCGGCTTAGCTGATAAGCTGGCGAGGAAAAGAGGAGCCTCTGCAGGCAGCAGCCACCGCCTCCCCTGAATAAGCTAGGTGGGACAGTCACCTGTGTGCACAGCCCTCCACGTTAAAGTCCTCCCTTCAGTACAAAGTCCTGCCTGCCACGATGACGATGAAAACAGCTGCCCTGTGTTCCTTCTGTGCTCTTCTCCATGCCCCACATACATTTCCTTCTTCCCTCTGAGGACGGTCTCAGGTCACGTGTGGCTGAGCGGTGAGGCAACGCTTTGGGTCCAGCTCTGTTTGGCTCAAAAACTGTGCTCTCCACCACCATCCTGCCTGCCTCTAGCAACTCCCACTGCAAAAATACAAAGTGAAGCAAAGCAAAACGCAGTCAGAAAAAAAGGTGATGATGCACCAGTTAAGACGGTGCGCGACCCAAACCAGAAAGCAACAACAGCAACAACAAAATTAAAGATAGAATTTCAGGCTGGGCACGGTGGCTCACGCCTGTAATCCCAGCACTTTGGAAGGCCGAGGCGGGCGGATCACACGGTGAGGAGATCCAGACTATCCTGGCTAACAGGGTGAAAACCCATCTCTACTAAAAATACAAAAAATTAGCCAGGCGTGGTGGCGGGCACCTGTAGTCCCAGCTACTCGGGAGGCTGAGGCAGGAGAGGAATGGCAGGTGAACCTGGGAGGCGGAGCCAGGAAAGAGCCGAGATCGCACTCACTGCACTCCAGCTTGGGTGTGACAGAGCCAGACTCCATCTCAAAAAAAAAAAAAAAAAAAAAAAAGTAACAACTGTATGGTCCAGTAATTCCACTGCAGGGTCTACACCCAAAATAATTGAAAACTAGGGACACAAAATATTTGTTACTATCTTACATTCATAAAGTATAGCCATAATAGAGCTGGTGAGAGAGGATGGAAGCAAACTTAGGAGTCCACCAATAAATAAGTGGATAAACCAGTGTGTGGTCCATTCATACAATGAGATACTACTCAGCCCTTAAAAGGAAGGAAACTGACTGGCAGTGGCTCCAGTTTGTAATCCCAGCACTTTGAGGCTGAGGTGATGGATCACGAGGTCAGGAGTCTGCAGGACCAGCCTGACTCAACACATGGTGGAAACCCCATCCTACTAAAAATACAAAAAAATTAGCTGGCATGGTGGTGTGCACCTGTAATCCCAGCTACCTCAGGAGGCTGGAGGCAGGAGAATCACTTGGAACCCAGAGGCTGGAGGTTACAGTGAGCTGAGATCGCAAGCACTGCACCCAACCTGGGCGAAAGTGACTCCAAAAAAAAAAAAAAATAAATAAACAAATAAAAAGGAAGAAGCAAATTCTGACACAGGCTACAATGTGGATGATGAACCTTGAGGACATTGTACTAAGTGACATGAACCAGTTGCAAAAGAACAAACACTATATGCTTCCATTTATATAAGGTCCCTAGAGAAGTCAATTTCATACAGACAGAAAGTAGAAAGGTGGGTGCCAGGGGCTGGGGGGAATGGAGAGTCAGTGTTAATGGGGACAGAATTTCGCTTGAACCGGGAGGCGGAGGTTGCAGTGAGCCGAGATGGCGCCACTGCACTCCAGCCTGGGCGACAGAGTGAGACTCCATCTAAAACAACAACAACAACAAAAAGTAGGTAAATAAATGAACTATACACTTAAAAAATGGTTAAAATGGTCAATTTTACGTTATGCGTATTTTACTAGAGTTTTAAAATAAAAAGATGTGGATGGTGAAGAGTGTTGATGAGGGGCCCTGGTATGTCCGGGGAGCGTTGGTGAGACAGCGGCCTGTGACTGAAAGGACTCCAGCCTGGAGGGTGGCCAGGCGAGGGGCGTTTCAGCACCTTGGAGAGAGACACTGCCACACCTGGATTGCCTGGGCGGTGCCTCTGGACCTGGGTGCAGGAGCAGGAGGTCCTAGGAGCCTCTGTGGGCTCTCTGTCCACTCTTTTCCTCTGGCTGAAGCAGAGAAGGTGCTTGGGGAGACTTCCCAGGCCCCTGCCCCTCTGACCTGATGCTCGTAGCACTCCCCTGGCCAGGCGGACGTTCCTCCTGGAGGCTGTGCACTTGAGGGGTGCCCCAGCCCAGAAGAGACGGAGGGATTCAGTGAAAGATCCCAGCAGGCAACAGTGCCCCAGAAGGCGCTTTGGAGGCCCGGGTCCCACCCTGCTCTGCACTGCCCACCCCCATGGCCTTGAGAAAGTTCCTGTCTTCCCTGGACCTCTTAACCCCACCCCACAAGGGCTTTCTGGGGTCCAGGGTTTCCCAGCCCAGCCAGAACAGGAAGGGCCCAGGTGAAGCCAGCTCAGGGAAGACAGAAACTCCGGTTTCTTTTCTTTTCTTTTCTTGAGTGCCTCTGGCCTGCGACCTTCTGGTACCAAATTCTCAGCTGGGGTGATGTCATTGCCTTCCCCCTAGGAGAGTCTGTTGTTGCTCTTGCAACAGGGAGGCAAGGAGTTGTGCTGTTGGCATTTAGTGCCCAGGAACCAGGATGCCAAACCTCCCTCGTGTGAGACAGCCCTGCCCCCCAGCATCCTCCACCCACCAGGCCCCTGTGACAAATTACTGCAAGTTCCACGAATGCCATTTCAGCCCAGAGCACGCAGCCTTCCGGAAAGTAGGCCCACTCAGACTCTGTGACATGATTCCCGGGGATGGTAAAGGCATCCGGTTACAGTAAAACCCTGGTCCTGAGTCAGCAGTGTTCACCCAAGGGTTGCCGACACTTTACATTCACACAGTGCTATCAACTAATTGCATGCTGGAGGTTTACCCCAACCCCGGAACCTGCATGACATTACCCTGGTTGCTGGGAGTGGCCCTGTGGGTCCCTACGGGTCAGAGTCACATTTCTTACCATTGCTCTGAAATGTGAGTTGTGGCGCAGGCCGTGCAAATGAAAACATAATTCACAGAGCCGTCTGTGAGTGGCTCACACTCCATAAACACATATCATTTTCAGGGGAAACCTGCGTCACTGGCCCCTCTGATAGGAGTTCATTCATTTATTCACTTACTCAGAGCAATCCAGCGCAAGTGCAGGCAGAGCTGTTACCTGCACCCAGGCAAGAGCAATAGGGAAGTGGTGAGACCTGGACTCGGTCTGTCAAGGGCAACAAGGGGCAGAGGTAAACAACGGGAACTGGGGTGCTCAATGCGCTGATCCCAGAGGACCTGCAAGTGGGGGACCACGACACAGGGGTCCTAACTCAAGCCTGGTGGGGGCTTCCTGCCAGGTGATGGGGCAAGGGGAGAGGGCCAGGCCGAAGGGACTGGGCTATAGATGCCTGGGGAGAAGCTTCGTGGGTGCAAAAGGTGTGGAAGCCCAGGACAGCCAGGAGCCTGTCTTCTTGGGGGCCAGTTGGGGAGATGCTCCCATCCTGAGGGGCCGACATGGTGGAAGCCTTTGGGGTTTCAAGAGGGAAGTTCCCTCTGGTAACAGCCGGGGCACAGGGAGGCCAGCCATGGTGATGATGCCAAGTCCCAGAGGAGGGACGGTGTGAGGAGGGCCCGTTCCACTTACCACCATCCATCTCTGGAAAGGGGGTGTCAGGAGGAGCTCCTCCTCACGTGAGCAATTACAGAAAGGAGTTGTGAAATTGGATTTGCCACTTAAACATGTGTGCAGTGAGCTGCCATGGCTTCCTGGGCACGTGGGAGAGCCTGGAATTGCATTAAGTAATAGAAACCACCCTGGGAAGCTGCTCCCAGGGAAGCTGAAGTGGCTGTTCCTCAGGCCAGCCCTCGGTGCCATCATTTCTGCTCCATCAAAAGAGGAGATCTAAACTCCAGGCCAGTGGGGTCTGGTCCTTGGTCTCTCCAGATCCAAGGCAGCAGAGAGGGAGAAGAAACACCAGCCCTGGCACTGGGTGAGCATGGGGTCCGATCCTGGTTTGCAATTCCACTGTACAGATGAGGCCACCAAGGCCCAGAGAAGTTAAGTGATTTGCCCAAGAACACACAGCAGGCAAACAGCAGTGTCAGGATTTGAACTTGGCATCTGTCTGACTTCATGGCTACGCTTCCCTACCTGTTACCTATGGCAAAACTGCTGTGGCCCAATGAACAGAGTGGCTGCAAAGACAGGAACTGGAGGCGGACCAGCTTATAAACCGTTAAGTACCGAGGGGAGGGCCACCCATTAACTGCTGTTTCCATGGACTGACTGTAGTTGGGAACTGGTGCAGGGCGACCTGGCATCCCCTGTCTCCCAGGGGATGGCAGGGACTAGCCCCGTTGTGTCATTGAGTTCCTGGGTCCCAGCTGGCCAGAGTGGTCACTGCCATTTCATTATTTAGGGGTTGGAAAATTACTATTCATGACAGCAAACTTAAAAATGAAATAATAAGTCTGTCCTTTTAAAAAGCAAATTGCGATGCTGGAATATTCATGAGCTGTGACTTCATGGGAAATGGCAGCAGCAGGGAGATTATCATTCGGTTAAGTCAGCAGCCAAGGAATTTAGGGAAATGCGCTTGTCAGTCTGAGGAAACGGGTGATTAATACTTTCCTGTTTGCGAGGCCCCTTAACGGGCGCATTTTTAATGTAATAATTAATTAACCTTGGGATCACTCACATTTCATAAGTTCCCAATGCCTTAACTTCTACAGGGTGGGGGTGTAGCCACCTTCCGGCTCCCCGGCCCCCTGATCCCATTCCCATTCTGCATGCCGGGACACTCGGAACTGAGGCCCCTCTGAGGTCACAAAGCCTGAGACCTTGGCTGAGAGACCGAGGCCAAAGCTCATGGGAGACTTGTCTGGTGAAGACGGGTTGGGCCTCCCCTGGGCAAGGACAGGGCGGGGCTGTTGAGGCTGAGCAGGGTGACGAGGACATGCCCTGCCCTAGCGAATGCCCATAACCTCTCTGTTGGTGCAGTGAGTTGAGTAAGGGGCCCCAAAACTCATGTCCACCTGCAGCCTCTGAATGTGGCTTTATTTGGAAACAGAGTCTTTGCAAATATCAATAGTTAAGAATCTCAAGATGAGATCATCCTGGATTTAGAGTGGACCCTGAATTCAACGACTGGCATCTGTATAAGAAGAGAAGAAGACACAGAGAAGAGGCCACACAGGACAGAGGCAGGGATTGGACTGATGCGACCACAGACCAGGGAGTGCCATGAAAGCTGGGACGACCCCCCCGCCGGCCACCCGCTTCGGAGCCTTGAAAGGAGCCAAGCCAGCCAGTGCCTTGACTTAGGACTTCCAGTCTCCAGACAGGGGAGGATGCATTTCTATTGTTTTAAGAACCCTGGTTTGCAGGGCCTTGTTCTGGCAGCCCCAGGACGCTCCTACAGCGGCTGTCCCTTTCGGGGGCTGCTGGAGAGCGATGGAGGGAGGCCTTGTGTGCAGGGTGGGGGACCACGTCCTGAGACCCTGGAGCTCCCAGGGACTGGCTGTGTGGGGCCTGATGCCGGCTTTTTCAGTGAGCAGGCCAAGTGACGAGATGCTCATCCACTCCTCTCTCTGCACCTGAGTGTCTCCTGCTGCAGGGGGTTGAACCAGAGCTATGCTTTTCAAGCTGGGTTCCCCAGCACACCCATAGGGCCCTGGGAGCCGGAACGCCTCAGTGCCACCCTCCAACCTCCTCCCTCCTGCTGCCTAGAGAACTCTTAGTCATCCTTTACGGCCCATTTCCAGTGCCCCTCTCTGGGGGTGCTGACCTGAGCTATCTGGGTCCTCAGAGCTCCACGCATCCCCCACTCCTGCAGGCCAGCTCCTGCTCCCAGCTCAGGCTCTGGCATGGCCCTCTGTAGGGTTTGTGGATCAGAAGCGGCAATCCCAAGCCCCGAGGCCCTGAGTCACTCACACACATGGGCACACATGCACCCATACATACATGCACAGCAACATGCACACCCCCTACATAAACATGCACACATATGCATAGATGGCAAACACACATGCATGCACACACAGACACATGCATGCACATACATGGCACATATGCACCGTACACACATGCACACAACATGCCCACACACAGGTGCACACCCCCCACATGAACATGCACACATATGCATACATGGCACGCATGCACACACACATGCATGCACATACGGACACATGTGTGCATACACATAGCACATATACACAGTGCACACATATGCACACATGTACACAACACGTCCACACACAGGCACGCGCGCGCACACACACACCCCTGCACACTCACCCCCACCACCTCGCCCCTCCAGGCAGGCTGACAGCTCACCTGCACCCTCTAGTGGCTGGCTTAAGGCACCACGGCCAGGCTGCTGCTTGTTGAGTTTTGGGTTAGGTCCAGGCCACCTGAGGGTGCAGTGGATGAGAGCGGCACACCCCACCTCAGTCACACTTGGAGCCCCCTTTGCCAGGAGACCCTGCTTGGCCTGCCCAGCCAGGTGCTGACACCATATGGGGGTTGGGGGCTCTGGCCACATCTGCCCAGGGAGCTAAGTCCAGGCAGGGGTCAGGGAGACCGTGGGCAGGACGGCCATGTCCTTAGCTGCCACCACCCAGGGCAGCTGGGGCTCCTCCAGGGAACTCTCAGGGCCACGGCAGGAGCCAGGACAGGCTGGGGCAGCCTCACTCCAGGCCTCAGGCCAGGACTGGCTCTGCCCCTGGAGATGCAGGGAATCTGTCACCTGGGCCCTCGCTGATTCCCTGCAGGGCCTTGGGCAGCTACGCCCAGACCAAACTAGGCAGGGGGAGCTGGCAGGCAGCTCCAGAGAACGCACCTGGCCTGCCCCTTCCTGAGCACTGCAGGGAGATCTGAGGGCTGACATTGCCGCCACAGAGCCTGCTCCTATAGCTATGGGTGGGGTAGGGTGCCCAGCGTGGCCGTGGCCGTGGGCTCTCCTGGAGACCCCTCTGCAGCATGGTCTTGGGGCCCAGCCTGGTCCTCCTGGCCACAGGAGGTTCTGAGAGCGCCCCAGAAACCCCTCCGTGAATTCCTTTTCTGCCTGAACTGGTCAGAGCTGGGGTCTGTTGCTGTAACCAAGAGGCCCCTCCCCCACCCTGGGAGCACGGGGCTCACTCTCCACCAGATGGGAAGCCTCGTCTGTCTTCTTCCTGCTGCACCCCTGGGCCTAAAGCAGCACCCGGCACACAGTAGGCACTAAACACACAATGGACCAATGCACCAAGGGGGGCCTGCCTGGCGGGTTCCCAGGAAGCAGAGGCTGAGGTGGAGTTTGGGGTGCACTGGGGACCACACCTGCTGGATCAGGCCAGGGAGGCAGCGTCGGGCAGAGGGAGAAGCCGAACCTTCATGCAGGCCTTGGCCAGCCGGGGGGCAGGGGACTTGGGGAAGGGCTCCCTGCCGGGAGACCCTCTGAAATGGCTGGGTCTTGATACCCCACTCAGCTCTGCCACGCAGGGAGGGGTGTGACCTCAAAGGTGGCCTCCAAGGCTGAGGCTGAGGCTGAGGGATGGGGGCAGCAGGTCCTATTTCAGAGGGGGCTCTGGGTCATGTCTCCATGTCCACACCAAAGCCTAATGCTCCTAGAAAGGGAAACGGAGGCTCAGAAAGAAAAGAACGGGGCCAGGTGTGGTGGCTCATGCCTGTAATCCCAGCACTTTGGGAGGCCAAGGCAGGCGGATCACCTGAGGTCAGGAGTTCGAGACCGACCTGGCCAACATGGCAAAACCCTGTCTCTACTGAAAACACAAAAACTAGCAGGGTATGGGCGCGGCGCCTGTAATCACAGCTACTCAGGAGGCCTAGGCGCGAGAATCACTTGAACCCAGGAGGCAGAGGTTGTAATGAGCTGAGATCACTCCACTGCACTCCAGCCTTGGTGACAGAGCAAAACTCTGTCTCAAAAAAAAAAAAAAAAGGAAAAAAGAAAATAACCTGTCCAGGCCTCTTGACTGGGAAGAGACTGTGTGGATGCCAGACTGGGCCATTTGACTCCGGGATCTTCCCTTCATGCCAGCCCTTCCCCCTAGGGAGTCCCAGAGAATGGGGCCTGGGAGGCCTCAGGACAGCCTGGCCACTGGAGAGGGACTCCCCCCAGACCTCTCTGGTACTTGCTGTTCCTCTCCTGCATTCAGGGGCTGGGGGGAGGTACTGCCAGCTGACCTCGGCCTGGGGCAGAGCTGCCACCAACAGGGAGGCGGCTTCCAGCAACTTCCAGGCTCCTTGCTGACATACTTGATGTGCTGAGTGGTGTCCCAGAGGAGATGCAGCCAGGGTGGGCTTCCTGGAGGAGGAGGCCCTGAGCCTGAGGAATGGGCTCTGAGGAATGGGCTGGATTGGCACAGGCTTCGAGGTAGGGAGAGAAGCAGGAGCGCTGGTGCTGCCGTGAGCAACCCAGGCGTGAGGGAGGGAGGGGCTTTACTGAGACTCAGGAGGCAGAGTAAGGGGCCAGGCCAGGCCAGCCTGAGTGCTTTGGCTGCGCCAGACACAAGAAGCCACTTCTGACACAGACAATGAGGGAGGAGGAGCATAAGCCCTTGTTCAAAAAGGACAGCATCAGAACCGCAGAGGCCGACGACTCCGGCAGGGTGGGAACTGCCTGCCACTGAGGAGCCCCTGCTGGGCTCCAGCTGTACCCGGGGGTTGGCCCGAAGCCTCTCTGGTGGGCTGGATGGTGGCCCTGATAAACACACCTCGGTGTCCCAACCCTGGAACTACGAGTGGGAGCTTATTTGGGGAGAAGGGTTTTTGCAGATGTAATTAAGTTCAGGATCTCCAGGTAAGATCATCCTAGATGAGGGCAGCTCTAAATCCAATGACAAGTCCTCATGGGAGGCACACGGAGGAGAGGCATGGGAAGAGCAGAGGCTGTGTGAAGACGGAGGCAGAGGCTGCAGCCATGCGGCCACAGGCCAAGGAACCCCGGAGGTCCCAAGAGCTGGAGGAGGCAGGAAGGACCCTCCCCTGTGGCTCCAGAGGGAGCGTGGCCCGCAGACACCTGGATTTCAGACTTCTGGCCTTCAGAACTGGGCGAGAATACATTTCCGTTGTTTTAAGCACCACCCCTCAGCCCCAGTTGGTGGCAATTTGTTATAGGAAACAGCCTCGGATCCATGAGAGGAGGGGAGACAATGAGAACCCGTCCGTTGACAGCCTCGTGGGTGAAGCGGGGTGGGGGCTGGAGTAGCCTCAGAGTACCACGAACCTCCTATCCTTCCACGGGAGGGCACGGGGGTCCCTCCAGGACTCGGGCCAGCTTTGGCTTGAGTCTTTGCTGGCGTGGCCTCTGTGGACCCTTGCAGGGTCCTGGTGATGGCACTGTCCCCCCACTGTAAAGCCCGTGGCCAGGAGGAAGCAGGGAGACTGGGGAAGGGTTTGATACCAAGATGGGGGGTTCAGATGTTTCCTGTCAGAAGCAAGCGGGATGCCCCTGAGGCCCTAGCCTCAGCCCCTTCCCCAGCCACCCACCCCTCCTCCTTCCTCCAGCCCCAGCCTCTCCTCTGCCCGCTCTCATGCTCAGCCCAGAAACGCGCCCAGTCTCTCCAATCGAAACATGCCGCTGGGCCCCCCACAGCTGGTGCCCTCCTATCTCTGTTCCCCTAGCCTTCTCGGAAGGTGGAACAGGTGCATCTGTGGCCTCTTGGTGGCTTCCCATGGCTCCAGCCTTTCCCTGTCACTTTGTCCCCTCCCTCTTTAACTTTGGTCCAGAGGACATCAACAAACACGGCTCGAGCAAAGGCTGAAAAACATGCTGTAGTGGACCCCACACACTCCCGTGGGAACTCACTGGGGAATGTGAGACCGAGGCTGAGGGCCTAGGGGTCCCGCCCAGCCCACCTGCCAGCTGACGGCGGGCGCCCCATGAGCTCGGCCCAGCCTGGCCTGGCCAGCAGCACCGTGGATTTGTGAGAAGTGCTGAGGAGTTGTTGGTTGTTTTAACTGCTGAGTTTTAGGGCGGTTGTGTTACGAAGCATCACGGTAGCTGCAGATACCAGATCTGCAGCCAGGCAGGCTTGGGCCCCAGTCCCCTTCCGGTCCCTGGAGACACTCCTTGAGACGACGCGGTATTTCTGGTTCTTCTCTTACGGGCCCCATTTTCTCCTCAATATCTTCTCCACCCTGTGTTTCATGGAGCCACATCTTGGAACTTTCCTCGTACCACACTTCTCTGTTTTCTTCATGGGCTCCTCTACATGTGAAGGGGGCGGGCATCCCCTTAGTTCCAGCTGCCAACAATGTGCTCATGACTGGCCTGTTTTGTTTTTTTTTCTTTTGAGACAGGGTCTTGCTGTGTTGCCCAGGCTGGAGTGCAGTGGTGCCATCACGGCTCACTGCAGCCTGGACCTCCTGGGCTCAGGTGATCCTCCCACTTCAGCCTTCTGAGTAGCTGGGACCACAGGTGTGCACCACCATGCTCAGCTAATTAATTTTCTTATTTTTTGTAGAGGGTCTTGCTATGTGGTCCAGGCTGACTGCCCAGTGTTTGTCTCCAGCCTGGGCTTCTCTCCTCAACTTCAGTCCTGTAGGTCCAGCTGCCTCCAGGGCACCTCCGTGTGAATGCCTCCAGCACATCCAGGTCCCCGTGTCCAAAGCTACTCAATGCCTTCCTGGCCAATGGCTCCTCCTCCTCCTCCTGCCTCCTACTTCAAAGGGTGGCACTGCCCTGCACTTTGCCAACCACATTGGAAGTCTTCAAGTCATCCTTGATTTCACTCTTGTGTCTACACCCTCCAGTCCTGCTGGCCTCCCCTCCCACAGGCCACTGGAAGCCCCCTTCTCCTTTTCCCCTCCCTCCACATTGCTCCCCTGGAAGGATGCCCTGCCCTCTTCCCTGTTCCCTTCACAGCCACCACCATTCATTCTGCCACCTGGTCACACCTTTAGTGGCTCTCACAGCAACGTCTGAATGCTCTGACCTGGCTCCCCCCAAGCCCTCTGGCTTCTCCCACTCTCCGCTCACCACCTTGGTGTTCCTCCCCTTCCTCCTCCACCAGCTTCCACGATACTACCACCGCCTGCACTAGGGTCCCCAATAGTCAGTACTTCTGCTTCCTGTGTTTAAAATGCCCCATTCCAGGACTGGATCCTGGTGTCTGATCTTAATCACTACCGTATTTTCACTGAGTAGCAGAGGCTCCCGCTCATAAGAGGCAATTAGTAAGTGCTGAGCTGGACACATGGAATCTGGACAAGGTTGGAATTATCAGGAGAAAAATGAGCACGTGTGTGCAAAATGGTGTGGAGAGAGCAAAAACCTGCAGGTGAGAGACGGAGACAGCCTCCCAGGTTAGACTGCTAAGCTCTGAGAACGGGAACCGTGCCTTACTCATCTCTGCGCAGTAAAGGTTTTTTTTTTTTTTTTGAGACGGAGTCTCGCTCTGTCCCCCAGGCTGGAGTGCAGTGGCCGGATCTCAGCTCACTGCAAGCTCCGCCTCCCAGGTTTACACCATTCTCCTGTCTCAGCCTCCCGAGTAGCTGGGACTACAGGCGCCCGCCACCTCGCCCGGCTAGTTTTTTTTTGTATTTTTTAGTAGAGACGGGGTTTCACTGTGTTAGCCAGGGTGGTCTCGATCTCCTGACCTCGTGATCCGCCCGTCTCGGCCTCCCAAAGTGCTGGGATTACAGGTTTGAGCCACCGCGCCCGGCGCAGTAAAGGTTTTTTAAATGAATGGGATGAATGAGTACAGATCAGTCAATGCTTCAGGTCTAACCAAACTACGAAATTCATATTTAGGAGTGTGGTAAGAAAGACATTATTCAGGACCGTTGAGCTAGGTACAGGGACCACTACCACGGGGGCTTGCAGTGCGTAGGGAGATCAGGCTCAGCTCCGAATACAGCAAGGGCAAGCGGAAACTGACAGCCAGGGAGCAGGGTGGGGTCAGTGAATGGAAAATTAATAGGAGAAAACATCAGGGATGAGGGCGGTTCTGGCTAAATCGACCTGACAGGGTTCTTGCTGAAGAGAGGCTGGAGCTATCAGACAGCACCTGGGGGAGGAGGAACCTGACCAGACATGGAGGGTGATCTGATATTGACGCTGGGAGTTCTTGCTAAACTCACTTAGCAAGGCTCTTCGTTAAAACTGGATTTTACAAGGAAGAGCACAGATGGCATAGAAGGTTTAGGAGGCTGCCTAAGTTTGGCCAAGCAAAGACTCTTTGTCACACCCCACTGACAATGAGTCCTGGCACCACCTGCACCAAGGGCGGCTTCCCCCCCCCTAGGTGCCCCGCAAACCTAGGCTTCGCGGGAACAGTGGCTCTCTGACCTGCGTGTGAATCAGAGACACCTAGGCTTGTTAAAGCCAATTTCTTTTTTTTTTTTTCTTTTTTTTTTGAGACGGAGTCTTGCTCTGTCGCCCAGGCTGGAGTGCAGTGGCCGGATCTCAGCTCACTGTAAGCTCCGCCTCCCGGGTTTACGCCATTCTCCTGCCTCAGCCTCCCGAGTAGCTGGGACTACAGGTGCCGCCACCTCACCCGGCTAGTTTTTTTGTATTTTTTAGTAGAGACGGGGTTTCACCGTGTTAGCCAGGATGGTCTCGATCTCCTGACCTCGTGATCTGCCCGTCTCGGCCTCCCAAAGTGCTGGGATTACAGGCATGAGCCACCGCACCCGGCCTAAAGCCAATTTCTTTGGAGAGCCTCCGTTCTACAGCAGTGCAGTCCAAAAGAAATATCACAGCAGGCTGGGCGCGGTGGCTCACGCCTGTAATCCCAGCACTTTGGGAGGCCGAGGCGGGCGGATCACGAGGTCAGGAGATCGAGACCTCGGTGAAACCCCATCTCTACTAAAAATACAAAAAGTTAGCCGGGCGAGGTGGTGGGCGCCTGTAGTCCCAGCTAGTTGGGAGGCTGAGGCAGGAGAATGGCGTGAACCCGGGAGGCGGAGCTTGCAGTGAGCTAAGATCGCGCCACTGCACTCCAAGAAATATCACAGCAGCCATGTAGGCAGTTTAAAATTCTACCTTAAAAAGGTTAAAAGAAACAGGTGAAATTAATTTTAATGACATATTTTACTTAACCCAATAGATACAAAATATTATTTCAACATGTAATCAATATGAAAACATTATCGAGATGCCTTACATTCTTTTTTCCAGTTACTTCTTTGGGATCCAGCGTGTATTTTATCTTTAGAGCCTATACGGTCCCACGTGGTGAGTGCCCCGGGTGGGAAGAGCCTGCAGGTGGGGGAGCAACGAAGCGGCCAGAGAACTACAGCTCCCGGCATGCTCCGGGCGCGCCCCGTGGCGCGTTCCTTTGCGGTGGCCACAGCGCGCCCCTGGCGGCGGGAGCGAGACGCCTGTCTGAGAACCACATCTCCCGGCATGCGTCAGGGGCGCCCGTGACGCACTTCCGGTGCGGCGGCTGCAGCGGCGGGAGCGAGGCGACCGCTGAGGCCGCAGCCAGTGACTGCGGCCAGGCAGACGGGACCCGGGGCGGGGCGGCGGCGTCCCAGCGAAGGAGCGCGCGGGCGGCCTGGCCCCGCCCCCGCCCCGCCCGTCTGCCCGGTGACCTTCAGGGGCCCGGGCGGCGGGCGCAGGCCCCTGCGGCGGCGGCGGCGGGATGTTTGTGCAGGAGGAGAAGATCTTCGCGGGCAAGGTGCTGCGGCTGCACATCTGCGCGTCCGACGGCGCCGAGTGGCTGGAGGAGGCCACCGAGGACACCTCGGTGGAGAAGCTCAAGGAGCGCTGCCTCAAGCACGTAAGGCCGGGCCCCCTCCCCCGCCCCCAACACCCGCCCCGGACGCCTCCTACTGCGGACCCTGCCTCAGTCCCCGAACCGCTCCGGCCTGGGGTCCGCCGCCCAGTCCGCAGCTCCCAGGCCCTCTTCTCCGGGGGTGGAGGCAGCGCCTCCTGCCGGGTTGTCCGACTCTCCCCCTTTCGGATCCCACACCTCTGGACGCTCGTCTCGGGCCTGGCCAGCGGACACCGGTCGCTAAGCGCTCGCCCGGTGCCAGCCGCCTGGCCGAGCCCTCTACAACCAGCCTCTCAGTTAACTCTGCAGCTACGCAGGGAGTTAGGGGCAGATCGGGAAACTGAGGCCTGGAGAGTGGAGTCGCCGACGGAGCAGGGCCTGACGACTTTCCAGCAGTTGTACCTTTTTGCTGTTGGGGTGAGGTTTTTTTTTAGCAGCCTCTCTGAGAGCTGAGAATTAACGTAGGCTCCTTCATTAAGAGGCCCCTTCTCCTTCCTCTTCCCCTTTCCCGCAGAGCCGGCTGCTTGGAGCTCTTTTCCTGGCTGGCGCAGCCGGGCTGGCCACTGTGCCTCTTAGCTGGAGTGCCTGAAATAGTGTCGCTGCGGGACAAGGCCCTGCGCCCCTGCTTTTCTGCAGAGGTAAAATTGGTCAAGAGGGAAAGCCCAG
Source organism: Papio anubis (assembly GCF_008728515.1). NCBI lineage: Eukaryota > Metazoa > Chordata > Mammalia > Primates > Cercopithecidae > Papio > Papio anubis. The sequence goes on along the minus strand of NC_044988.1, from coordinate 105,340,755 downwards.
GAGTAGGGTCTCCTGGCTGAGACACTTGTTAAAGTTTATTCACCCGAAATACTCCTGTGTATTTAGTTCCTTAGGTTGCTGATTTTTGGCACTAGTTCTCGAGTCTCTAAAGGACTCAGTAAGGTCAGCTAAGCAGCCTGTCTGTGTGTCAGACCGACCTCCTGTCTATACTTGACATGATCTGAGGGCTTGGCAGAATTTAGGTTGAAGGAGGCCGCAGCTTTCTAGCGGCGACTCCATGTGATAAGTTACGTTATCTGTGTTGACAGGTTGAGTGCGTTAGACTTGAGCGAAGTGTGGTCTGTAAGGATAAACTTCAGTTCTTACCATAGCAGCTGCTTGCATAGAGTACTTTCGAGTTGCTTTTGTGAGCATGGTTCTGTGAAGTTCTGGAACTGTCAGAGGCAGGCTTGGCAAGTCCGGTCTGCAACGCACTGGCTGTGAACAACTGGGAGGTGCTGTCCTCAGGGTTCACACCAAGGAGGGGGCTGAGCCTCCTGCGTTCAAGGGTCCATATGTTTTGGTTGCTTTCTTGCTTTTCTTCTGGCCCAGTCTGCATGATTGTGCCGTCTGGACAACCATCGGGGCAGCACTAAGCTCCAGCGCCGGTAACTCTGTGGGCATCCAGGCTGTTTGAGCCAGGCGTTGTTGCTTGCCTAGTTGCTTGTGTTTTAAAAAACTTCTCCGGGCTGGCAGGGTGACTCATGCCTGTAATCCCAGCACTTTGGGAGGCCGAGGCGGGCGGATCATGAGGTCAGGAGATCGAGACCATCTTGGCCAACATGGTGAAACCCCGTCTCTACTAAAATACAAAAAAATTAGCCGGGCGTGGTGGCGCGTGCCTGTAATCCCAGCTGCTCGGGAGGCTGAGGCAGGGGAATCACTTGAACCCAGGAGGTGGAGGTTGCAGTGAGATGAGATCGCGCCCCTGCACTCCAGCCTGGCAACAGAGCAAGACTCTGTCTCCAAAAAAAAAAAAAAAAAAATCCACTACAACAGACCAAAAAAATCCCACAAACTTCTCTGAGGTGCCGTATCCTCCCTGCGCCAGTGCAGAAGCTCCTCGGCGGCTGGGTTTATATCCGCAAGTTCAGGGCCAGGCTCAGAGTGGCACCAAAACAAACTTGTGGGTTAATGGAATAGTCAAAAATATCCCGTGGACCCCACACTGCATCGACACGGGATGTCACCTGCATTGGGGCGGCATTTAGTTTAACTCCCTCAGGGCGCGATGCACACGCCATCATGACATTCTTTTATGAAAGGAAATAGGAAATGAGAGCTGTCTGATCCGCAGATACTCACTCATGAATTTCAGGAGCACCGGGGGTCAGTTAGGCAGCCAGTTCCGATGTGATGCTGATTATTATATTCCTGATATTTTTTACTCCATCTGATGTTGAGCTGTATCATGTGGGATTTTTTGTCGTTATCCTACTTTAAACTGAGATTGTATTTCACTCTGCGGTCTCCGCAGGTGTGGAGGATCTGACTAGCAGGGGATTTCCACACCACAAGAGCCAACATAAATTTCTGGACTCCAGAGCTGAGAGTCAGAAAGGCTCCCCACCACCGCATCCCATCGTGGTTCTGCAGGCAGGGCTAAAATGCATTAGTCAGAAAAGAGAACCCTCAAGTTGTGTATTTGAACATCTCTCTGGAAGCCGGTCCCTGGATGTCATCCTGCTGTCAGCAGTGAGGTCTGGTGTGTTTTAGCTTTGTTGCTCCTCGCCAGGTCCCTAGTGCGTGCTGACACCGGCATGATTTTATCCTTCCTCTTTCCCCTCTACCTGGAGGGGCATGGTGTGGGCTTCTCCCCACTGTGCTCCTGGGTGTGCATTGCTGAATCGAGGGGCTTTATGATTACAACTCTTGCTATTGTCTTTCCCTTTTCTGTTTTGTGCAAATTGGGATCACCATGGTGGTCTCTAGCTTCCACGGCCCTGGAATGGAGAAGCGGGCAGAGGAACCGTCTTGTACAACAGGTGGTTAATGAGTTTAGGAAAATCGTACCTGTGGTGCAGTAGAGTTTTTGGTGTGTGTCGTAAACATTCATGAAATTCCAGCCTGGCCAGCATGGCGATACCCCTTCTCTACTGAAAATGTAAAAAACAGCCTGGCATAGTAGCGGACTCCTGTAATCCCACCTACTCAGGAGGCTGAGGCACAAGAATCTCTTGAACCTGGGAACTGGAGGTTGCAATGAGTGCAGATTGTGCCGCTGCACTCCAGCCTGGGTGACAGAACGAGACCCTGTCTTTAAAAAAAAAAAAAGGAGTTCATGAAATTGCCAAAATAGAACACAGTACCTACGAGTATAGCTGTTAAATTTTCCATTTCCTAGATCGCATGAAGGTGGGTCCTCCGATGACGGATTGCGTCAGGAACAAGCAGAAACCTAGTCATCACTGCTCTTCTGGGGAGGAGCAGGATGTAGAGGGGTGGGGGTGTGAGGGCCTCGCTCCTCCAGCGGCCTTGGCTGGGGCTTTTTTGCTGCCATACCCCAGCTTCTGCCGAGGACAAAGAAGCAGAGTGACGTGGTCGTCCTAGTGCTTCCACATTGTTTGTGGTGTGCTGGTGACGCGTGGACTACAGGTTTTTTGGGAATCGGTAGGAGAATTATTTTGGAAAATTGCATTTCGTAGTCTGTATATTCTGACCTTGACAAATGAACTGGCCTGCAAACTTTAGGATCATGAAGAAGCACCCCCGGTATTTCGGGGAGCAGAGCCATTGTCAAATCCAGAGGCACTTGAGGGGCTCTCTGCCCTGTCGTAAATGGCAGGAGTGTGTCTTCCCAGTAGCCGCGTCCCCCCTCACATCCCCTCAGCCTGGCCAGTTTTGTGTGTGAAGGAGTGACAGCCCCTTTTTCAAAACTGTTTTCAGTCTTGAGAGTAACAGAAAATTCCAGTTACTCTTCAAATGCCAGTGTTGAGAGGTGAAGTGTGCGCTTAGATTTTCTTTCCCAGCAAGCAGTTGTGTGTGCTGGGTGTTTCAGAGCCTCTGTGGCAGCAAAGGGAGGTAGAAAGTGAGCTGCCAGCGGGGCCTCTGCCCGGCCACCTGAGACGTCCGAGGACGGCCTGTCCTGGGGTGGTGCCCCGGCCCCGCTCCAGGCTGGGCCATGCTCCTGACCCACGGGCTGAGCCCGCTACCAGGTTTAGAAAGTGCCCCTTGAGGGTTTCATCCTTTTCTGATCTTCAGGTAATTCTACCATCTAACCTCAGGGGATCTGTAAGAGCAAGAAAATAGTCAGCCTTCTCGCCGCCCAAGCTCTGAGTTCTGAAGGGTTTTCAGGCCAGGCTGTGGAAACGGTGGGTATTTAGGTGGGCGCTGTTTGGTGTGCTGGGGTGTGGTGTGATGTGTCGGGCCGTATGGTGCTGAGGCAGATAGATAATAGGGTGGAGTCGTGGAGCTCTGGACTGACTTGGGCACGAACACGCAGGCACATGTGCCGACCTTGGTCTTCATCATGTGGCACCATCGGTGTTTGCCGTTCTTCACAAAATGATGAGCTGACACGCAGAGCCCCCGTGTCCAAAGGAAAGCAGAGATCCCGCAAGCCAGTGCCATGTGCATGAGTCAGGGACAGCTGTGTGCTGTTTTGCAGAGAGGATGCTGGCTGAATTGAGGAGCAGGATCCACCCCTGCCAGCAGTTGGCTGTGAGGTCTTCGTAATGGCAGGGTTGGAAGGGATCATAGCCGTCTGCTCCAACGTCCTCCTGGAGTTTGCAGTCGGTAGCTGTCAAGATGGCTTCCCAGGTCCCCCGTGAGCACTGGTCAGAGGTGGCTGTGGTGTGTGTGAGGGGGATCTCCTCACTGCTGCCCACGTGTTGCCTCCCGTTCCCTGTGCGGGTGTTGCAGGGTTTCCAGGGTCCTGGTGACTGTGTGCCCATCGGTCCCCCTTCGAGCCGCCCAGGGGTGCAGCATGGCTGCTGCTTCGTGAGCTGGGCCAAGCCAAGAGCAGTCATGCTAAGTGCCCCTCTTACCCCAATCTCAGGGTGCAGCATGGCTGTTGCTTCGTGAGCTGGGCCAAGCCAAGAGCAGTCATGCTAAGTGCCCCTCTTACCCCAATCTCAGGGTGCAGCATGGCTGTTGCTTCGTGAACTCGGCCAAGCCGAGAGCAATCATGCCAAGTGCTCCTCCTATCCCAGTCTCGGGCTCTCTGTGAGCCGCTCTTCTTTCTGGGCAGTCTCTTGGGCCCCTTTCTTGCATCTGTGGAAGAAAGAAAAACGACTGCCCAAAACATAGGTAGGTCTTTAGACCATCAGAAAACAATGGATCTGCTATTTTCATTTAAAATTATTTTCCAGATCTTTCTAGACCAAAGAAGCAATTCTGGTGGCTGTGAATTGTCAGTAGGGTGTGTGGTATGTCAGAGCTGGGAGCTTGCTTCAGGAGTACTCCGTGGGCTGGGGATCAGCTCACTGGCCCAGGGGATCTGGCGCTGTGATGCTTCATTTGCCATCTACTATTAGTGGGAATTCTTGAATTTCATCCATGGTGTAATTTCTTAGCTCATAAGGAAACCCAGTAAATTCCAGGTGTGGCTTGGGATGCCAGGCCCTATGTTATTAGAATTACGATGTACTTATTTTCTACCTTGAAATATCTATTTTTCCCCAGTGTGCTCATGGGAGCTTAGAAGATCCCAAAAGTATAACCCATCATAAATTAATCCACGCTGCCTCAGAGAGGGTGCTGAGTGATGCCAGGACCATCCTGGAAGAGAACATCCAGGACCAAGGTAAGGCTGCCGTGGGCGGGCGGGTTGGCATCAGGCATCGTGCGCTGCTGGGGGCGCTGGAGCTAGGAGGGGATGGTCCACCCACAGGAGTCAGTGTTCCGAGCTGGACACGAGCACGAAAATGCGATCGACTAAGAGCATTCTGTTTTTCCTTTATTAAAAGGAGTTCCGTGATAGAATACCTGTGAAAAACAGCAGACACTGAAATGAAACAAGCAGCAGACATTTGAGACGCCACACGTGCATTTTGCTTTTAGTTCTGTTTGGAGCAAAGCGAGAGACTCCAGGGGCTCTGCAGCTTTCACCTTCGTTGTGGGGATTGTTGTCAGCATTCTAGTGCAGCGTTAGACACACACGGCCATTTAATTGCTTATGGTTTTGCGTCTGAAGGCACTTGAAGAGCTAACATCAGTTTTGGTTATGTCATTCAAATAATGCCTTTACTGATGGAATTCCTTGAAGTTAGCTGTTTTGAAAATCCTGGAAGTCTTGCAACAGATACCCACTGAGATGGCCATCAAGCTCCAAGCCAGTGGGGGGTGGTCACCGTCGTGGGCTGAGGATGAGCCACATCTCAGGTTTTGACCTCCGAGGGTTAAGAGTCAACTCTCCAGCCTCACAGACTTTTTCAAAACTGAGCCGGTTAAAATGAGGGCCCTATGCAGGATTGTCACCAATTCGTTGCACAATTACTGGGGCCATGCTGTTCACGCCTCCGGGGCCACGGGTCACCGGGGCTTTGTGCCAGGCCTGGGAGCTTGTGCCTCAGCTGGGGCCACGCAGATGTCATGAGAAAGGGAGGGAAGGCCGGCGTAGATCCTTGGTTTGGGGAGACCAAAGGAATCCCTGCTGTTTGGAGACATGGTGTCGCTCAGTCACCCAGGCTGGAGTACAGAGGCACAGTCAGACCCACCGCTGCCTTGACCTCCTGGGCTCAAGCAATCCTCTCACCTCAGTCTCCCAAGTAGCTGGGACTGTGGGCATGTGCCACCATGTGCAGCTATTTTTTGTATTTTCGTAGAGATGGGGTCTTGCCATGTTGTCCAGTCTGGTCTTGGACTCCTGGGCTCAAGTGATCGCCTGCCTCATCCTGTCAGAGTGCTGGGCTGATAGGAGTGAGCCACTGCACCCAGCTGAAGCCCTGCTCTTCTTCTTCTTTTTTTTTTTAAGACGAAGTCTTGCTCTGTCGTCCAGGCTGGAGTGCAGTGGTGCTCGGCTCACTGCAACCTCCGCCTCCCGGGTTCAAGTGATTCTCCTGCCTCAGCCTCCTGAGTAGCTGGGATTACAGGTGTGCGTCACCACGCCCGGCTAATTTTTGTAGTTTTAGTAGAGATGGGGTTTCACTGTGTTGGCCAGGCTGGTCTCGAATGCCTGACCTTGGGTGATTTGCCCACCTCAGCCTCCCAAAGTGCTAGGATTACAGATGGGAGCCACCGCGCCTGGCCGAACCCCTGCTGTTCTGTTCTCAGGGCATCTAGCACCCTTTATGCCGTTCTGTGGATATGAAACGATAACCAGTGTGATGGATATACATGTTGTTTTTTCTAGACGTCCTATTATTGATAAAAAAGCGTGCTCCATCACCACTTCCCAAGATGGCTGAGGTCTCAGCAGAAGAAAAGGTAAATTTCAAAGTTTGCAATTGGGGACCTTGATTGGTAGAAGTTTACATTTAAGAATTATAGGCCAGGTGCGGTGGTTCACGCCTGTAATGCCAGCACTTTAGGGGGCCAAGGTGGGCAGATCACCAGGTCAGGAGATTGAGACCATCCTGGCTAACATGGTGAAACCCCGTCTCTACTAAAAAAGATACAAAAAAATGGCCGGGCGCTGTGGCTCACGCCTGTAATCCCAGCACTATGGGAGGCCGAGGTGGGTGGATCACAAGGTCAGGAGATCGAGACCATCCTGGCTAACACCATGAAACCCTGTCTCTACTAAAAAAAAAATACAAAAAATTAGCTGGGCATGGTGGTGGGCGCTTGTAGTCCCAGCTACTCGGGAGGCTGAGGCAGGAGAACCGCATGAACCTGGGAGGTGGAGCTTGCTGTAAGCTGAGATCGTGCCACTGCTCTCCAGCCTGGGCAACAGAGTGAGACTCTGTCTCAAAAAAAAAGAAAAAAATAATAATTATAGGCCGGGTACGGTGGCTCGTGCCTGTAATCCCAGGGCTTTGGGAGGTCGAGGCGGATGGATCACAAGGTCGAGAGATCGAGACCATCCTGGCCAATATGGTGAAACCCCGTTTCTACTAAAAATACAAAAAAATTAGCTGGGCGTGGTGATGCGCACCTGTAGTCCCAGCTACTCGGGAGGTAGAGGTTGCAGTGAGCCAAGATCGTGCCACTGCACTCCAGCCTGGCAACAGAGTGAGACTCCATCTCAAAATTTAATAAATAAATAAATAATTTTTAAAAAGAATTATAAAGAAGTTCTCCATACTAGTTGTTCACCAACCCACATATTTGCCATTTACAGTAGATGTGGTTATAAGGGGTTCTCTCTCCTGGCAGAGCCTGTTTAATCCATGTCAGTCCTGGTCCCTGCTCACGGGACCAGCACAGAAAACCTGCCTCTGAGTTGTTTGAGACAGAGAGGAGAGTAGGGGCACATCCTGCGTGACAGTTCACTCCCGTGCTGCTGTCCGCCTTCATCTGCGTGTGCTCCCGTTCCCTCCTCTTCTCAAGCAGCCAAGTCAGTCCTGACAGAAAAAGGGAGGGAAGTTGGTAACCAACCTCCACACGGAATAAGGGCTGCGCATGCAGAGAGTGGCCGGCGAGGGAGCACTCGCGACAAGCTGCGCCTCACACTGCACAGGCTCAGCATCCCCATCCAAAAATCCACATGCACCGCAGTCCGAAACTTTTTGAGTGCCGAAATGACACTTAATGGAAGTGCTCGTTGGTGCTTTTCGAGTTTATTTATTGGAATGCAGATATTCCCAAATCTGAAAAAACCTGAAATCCGAACCAGTTCTGGTCCCAGGCGTTTCAGATGGGGGACGTTCAGCCTGCACTCTTCATACTAAGAGGGGTTCTGGTCCCAGGCATTTCAGATGGGGGACACTCAGCCTGCACTCTTCATACTAAGAGGGGCTGAGTTCTGCCTGTCTTGTCTGTTTCTTGCAAAACAGAACTGGATGTCCTTGGTGTGTACATTCACACACACGTTACCGACTCGTGGTCTGCGCCGTCCACTCACGCGTGTCCCTTAGGAGAACCGTGCAGCGTGGTGTTTGCTGGCTGCCCCAGAAGCTCACACTTTGGAAAGCTCACTGAGCAGAGGAAGATGCGTTCTGCAAGTGGCACGTCCTACCCCACAGCAGGGCCCGAGCCCGGGCCGAGCGTGGAGCCTGCTGGCAAGAAGGGCAGCCACTTTCCCCTGCTGTCTTTGCATTACTCATCTCGAGGGTAGAGTTTCTTACTCGTGCTTTGAGAGGCTAAGGAGAGTGTTCACCGCAGAGAAGCAGCGGGCCCAACTCTTTTGGGCCAGGCCCATGCCTGGGAGTGCATAAGCTATTTTGGGGTTTCTCTGGGACCATGGGTCCCCAGGAAGAGCGCCCTGGGCTTGGGTCCCCTCCTTATCTTCAGCCACACCTAGCCACGCATGAGTAACACACAGGCTGCCGCCCCACCCATCTGCAGTGAACAGATCTGGGCCTGCCTCCGCCTGTCCCTGAGTCAGGCCTGTTTCTGGGAACTGCTGCAGGCAGCATTCACAGTTCTCAGATTACAGTTTGACTGTTGGTGTTCAGACTTACAGGCCCATAACTAATATAAACAGTGGTGTCTGACCGGATAGCCATTGCCCCACAGACCCTTGGATGGGTAGCTTGGAGCTAACTTGAGGAGCTTACCTTTTCTCTTCAAATATTTGCAAACTGAAACATTGTAAGATGTCAATTCATATTTTTATGAATTTATTATTATTATTGTTGTTATTTTTGAGACAGAGTTTTGCTCTTGTTACCCAAGCTAGAGTGCAGTGGCGCAATCTTGGCTCACTGCAACCTCTGTCCCCCAGGTTCAAATGATTCTCCTGCCTCAGCCTCCCGAGTAGCTGGAATTACAGGTGCATGCCACCACGCCCGGCTAATTTTTTGTATTTTTACAAGAGACGGGGTTTCACCATGTTGGCCAGGCAGGTCTCGAACTCCTGATCTCAGGTGATCCACCTGCCTCGGCCTCCCAAAGTGCTAGGATTACAGGCATGAGTCATCGTGCCTGGCCTAAATTAATTTTTTTTTTTTTTTTGAGACGGAGTCTCGCTCTGTCACCCAGGCTGGAGTGCAGTGGCCGGATCTCAGCTCACTGCAAGCTCCGCCTCCCGGGTTCACGCCATTCTCCTGCCTCAGCCTTCCGAGTAGCTGGGACTACAGGCACCCGCCACCTCGCCCGGCTAGTTTTTTGTATTTTTTAGTAGAGACGGGGTTTCACCGTGTTAGCCAGGATGGTCTCGATCTCCTGACCTCGTGATCCGCCCGTCTCGGCCTCCCAAAGTGCTGGGATTACAGGCGTGAGCCACCGCGCCCGGCCCTAAATTAATTTTTAATTTAGTTTTTGTTTTTGTTTCAGAGACAGGATCTCACTCTGTTGCCCAGGCCACAGTGCAGTGGTACAATCATAACTCATTGCAACCTTGACCTCCTGGGCTTAAGCAATCCTCCTGCCTCAGCCTCCCGAGTAGCTGGGACCACAGGTGTGTGCCACCATACCCAGCTAATTTTTGTATTTATGAATTAATTTTTAAGTCAAAGTGACGTATGTTTTTAAAAGGTCAAATGATACTACAAATCTTTTAATAAGAATTAGTGGTCTTGGCTGGGTGCAGTGGCCCACGCCTGTAGTCACAGCACTTTGGGAGGCTGAGGTGGGAGGATCACTTGAGCCCAGGAATTTGAGACCAGCCTGGGCAGCATGATGAAACCCTGTCTCTACAAAAAATATAAAAAATTAGCTGGGCGTGTTGGCACAAGCCAGGCAGTGCACATCAGGCTGGAGTGTGTGGTACGATCTCACCTCACTGCAACCTCTGCCTCCTGGGCTTAAGTGATCCTTCTCCCTCAGCCCCCGGAGTAAGGCAACTGGGACTATAGGTGTGTGCCACCACACTTTACTAATTTTTTTTTTTTTTTTTTTGTGGTGGAGTCTCGCTCTGTCGCCCAGGCTGGAGTGCAGTGGCCGGATCTCAGCTCACTGCAAGCTCCGCCTCCAGGGTTCACGCCATTCTCTGGCCTCAGCCTCCCAAGTAGCTGGGACTACAGGCGCCCACCACCTCGCCCCGCTAGTTTTTTTTTGCATTTTTTAGTAGAGACGGGGTTTCACAATGTTAGCCAGGATGGTCGCGATCTCCTGACTTCGTGATCCACCCATCTCGGCCTCCCAAAGTGCTGGGATTACAGGCTTGAGCCACCGCGCCCGGCCCACTTTACGAATTTTTGTATTTTTTTTTTTAAACATGGGGTCTCGCCATGTTGCCCAGGCTGGTCTTGAACTCCTGGGCTCAGGTGGTCTGTTCCACCTTGGCCTCCCAAAGTGTTGGGATTACAGGCGTAAGCCACCAAGCCTGGCCCAACCACTCATAACTCTGTTATCTTTCACAATTCTCTTCCTGATTTCTAAATAATATGTGTATAGTAGTATTCCTTGAATGACCAATTTTAGTCTCTATTGACTTCTTAACGAAGAAGCTGTAGTGCCTCCCTTTCTCCTCCCTTGAGGTTAGATCATAATGCTGGTTGAAGATCTCAGGGCTTTCATTACTATTATAATTGAAGTATAGTTTTCTGCTGTGAGCAAAATAGATTAAGATTATCCATCCTTCTCACACAACTTTGTTTTTCCTGGAATTAATACTTGCCTCTTCCTTTCGTTTGCTTGTTGAGTTTCTTATAGGCTTATCGCTGATTTTTTCATGCTCTTCCACAGAGCTGATAAAGCTTGTGGAAACATGGTCACAGATGTTAGGTTGCCGGGGTGTTCCCTTTCTCCTGGGGCTGTCCCTCCAGATCCCTCTGGCCTGCGCATCTGTCTGAGTCGCTGCCTTCCAGGCCTGCTGCACAGCTTGGCTTTCCTGCCTCTCTCCTGTGGTAGAGTTTGCTAAGTCTATGCAAGTTTTCCGTTGCCACCCAACAAATCGCCACGCACGTAGGCGCTTAAAACAGCACGCGGCTTGTAGCTTGCAGTTCTGTAGGGCAGAAGTCTGGCTGGGTGAGTTCAGCTGGTTTCTGTGCTCAGGGTCTCGAGCTGAAATCAGAGTGCCGAAGGGCTGTGTTCAGGGTGCTGAAGGGCTGCCTTCCTTTCCGAGGCTGGGAAAGATTCTGCTCCTGAGGTCTTCCGGCGGTTGGCAGAGTCCAGTTCCGACCCATTTTCTTGCTGGTTGCCGGCTGGGGGCTGCTCTCAGGGCCTGGGTGTGGCCCGCATTCCTACCCACACAGGCTCCTCCTCCTTCAGAGCCAGCAGCGGGATTTCTGAAGTGTTGAATCTCTCTTTCCAGAAAGAGACCCATCCCTTTTAAGGACCTGCCTGATTAGGTGAGGCCCACCAAGGATCATGCTCTTTCCCCAGAGTCGGCTGTGCCGCGTGATGTAACCTGACCCAGAGTGGACTGTGTCCTCCTGCTCATGCTCTGCAGCCACGCACGGGCAACTGCCAGGCACGGGGAGCGTGCCGCCGTCCTCGAGTTCTGCCTGCCGCAGGACCAGGTGTCTTGTTCTTCTTCTCGACCTGTCCCTTGGTCTGGTGGAGCCTGACTTCCTCTAGTGCCCGGGAGGGGAAACCGTCTTGAGGCCTTGCATTCCAGCGCAGGAGCTGTGGAGGGGGCACCGCCGTGTGCAGCACACGAGGCAGCTCTGAGCCGCTCCTCCCTGCACCAGCCGAGGCCTCCCCTTCCTCTGCTCCTTCTAGAACCTTCTGCCGTCTGGTGTGCTGTAGCGTTCTGGGATGTTCCACGGTGTCTCTGCTGCAGGTCTTTTTCTCTTCGCTCTGCCTGGCGCATTGACTCTGGAAATTCAGATGTTTGGGTTCTGGGAGATTTAGTCCTGGAAAATGTCCTGAATTGGTTTTTTGATCTCCTTGTTTTCTTTTCTCTTTCTGTAACACTTATGAGTTGGCCGGTAGGCCTGTTTTCTGAGGGATTCCTTGCTTTATCTTCTAAGCATTCTGTAGCCTTTTTGATCTGGCTGTAACGTATTTAAATTCCTAAGCTGGTTCTCCTCCTCGGATGTCTTCTAGCGTTCTGGTGTGTTCCTCTGCGGGCTGTGTGTCCTGGCTCATAAACACTGTCGTCTTCCCTGCTGGCCCCTCACTTTGTGCTGCTTTCTGTTGTTCCTTTTCTTTTTTTTTCAGTCAGAGTCTCACTGTCACTCACCCAGGCTTGAGTGCAGTGGTGTGATCTCAGCTCACCTCCCAGGTTCAAGTGATTCTCCTGCCTCAGCCTCCCGGGTAGCTGGGATTACAGGCGTGCACCAGCACACCTGGCTTATTTTTGTATTTTTATTAGACATGGGGTTTCACCATGTTGGCCATGCTGGTCTCGAACTCCTGACCTCAAGTAATCCACCCACCTCGGCCTCCCAAAGGGCTGGGATTGTAGGCGTGCGCCGCTGCGCCCAGCCTGTTCCTGTTTTATTTGGGTTTTTGTCTTTTGTGCTGGAAGCTTTCCTCAAACGTCTGGCCGGCTGTCTGTGGCTGAATGCCACCTTCCAGAGGCCCTGGATCTTGTTAGCAGTGCTTTGGGACTGGGTGGCTGGCTGGGGCACTGCCCTTTGGGTGCAGACCCTGCCATTTTGCCCCCTCCCACCTCATGGCTGTGTCTGCCCCACTCCCCTGCTGCTGGGTCTCCCTGTCGAGGGTGCTGGGGGTGCCGCTTTCCCTCTCATGAGCTGAGGGCTTCTGGCCCGGGGTCTCAAGCCCAGCTCTCTGGGAGTTGCCGGTAGGACTGGATGGCAGGGGAGCGCAGGGCAGGGTGGGGGAGGATGGAGTCCTAGCTCCTGAGGCTCGCTCCCTGTCTCCTGCCACCGATGCAGTTCTAGGAGGCTGGAATGGTCTTGCGTCCATGCTGTGCTCTTGGCCTGAGCCTTCGTAGCTCCGCTGATCCCTCCATCCTCATCCTCTGCCGTCTTCTGAGAATGTGCTGTCACTCTTCCGGTTCTGTTCCTCTCCCATCACTTTTGTTCTCGTGAGTTTCTGCTGCCATAACTGCCCGTCAGGAGCTTCCAGAAGGAGCAGAGATGAGTTCGTGATTTTGGCCTCAGGGCTCAGCTGCAGCCTGGGTGGTTTTTCTGGAGTCGCCTCCCTTGCCCCAGCCCTGCCACAGCCCCCGTGTGGTTGTCGTTCTGTGACCCTTGCTCCTGCTCTGCCCCTCACCTACCGCTTCACTCTCATTTACGGCAGAGCAGGCGCTGAGGACACGTCTGCTGTCCCTGGGCCTTGCTCAGAACTCTCCAGGCTCCCCCAGCTCATCCAGGAGTTTACGCCTCTGGCTCCTGAAGGAGACGGAGTCTTTCCTGGGCAGAGCTCTGCTGGTTCAGTTTTCATCATCTTGCTTTTTGGTGCTGTTACGTTCATGTCTGACTTTCTGATTACTTTTCTGTGTAGAAAAAACAAGACCAGAAAGCTCCAGATAAAGAGGCCATACTCCGGGCCACCGCCAACCTGCCCTCCTACAACATGGACCGGGCCGCGGTCCAGACCAACATGAGAGATGTAAGTGTCGGCCCAGAGCGGCGGCGGGCGCGTGGGGTCCCCGTGTGGGGGATTGCCGTGGGGGGTTCCCGCAGGGCGGGGCAGCAAGAGGAGATTCTCTAGGAGTATTTGGGGAAGTCAGTGAGGGGGTCTATAGGACTGCACTATTTTGCATTTTTTCTGTAAATCAAAAATTATTTCCAAGTGAGAGTTGGAAAGCCATCTGAAGGCAGGGCTGGAAAGATACATACCCCTGGGAAAACGTCAGTCCGGCCCTGGGTTTGGCAGAAATGTTTAGATAGAATTCTGCACCCAAAGCGGGCGGATCACCTGAGGTCAGAAGTTCGAGACCAGCCTGGCCAACATGGTGAAACCCCGTCTCTGCTAAAAATACCAAAAATTAGCCGGGCATAGTGGTGGGCACCTGTAATCCCACCTATTCAGGAGGCTGAGACAGGAGAATCGCTTGAACCCGGGAGGCAGAGGTTGCAGTGAGCTGAGATCGCATCACTGTACTCCAACCTGGGTAGCAAGAGCGAAACTCTGTCTCAAGAAAAAAAAAAAAAAATCTGAACCCGTGAGTTATTTTGGATCAGAACGTTCTCAGTTAAAAAAGAAAAGTGTTTGCAGTGCTCACGTGGACGCCCCAGCAGCGGGGCACGTGCTGTGCCGGGGTGGGAGGACGGCTGGCTTCCAACTTCATCTGATGCCAGTCCGACCTAAGGGCACTGCTGCCATAACCCCTGTTTGATTTTAGGAATGAACCTGTTGGGGTCTCTTCCAGAGAGTTCTGTGCCGACCGGGGCATGGTGACTTTTCCCCAGCAGCCAGCCTGTGTGTCTCCCATCCTGTGTGTGTCCAGCTCACAGGTGTTTCTGTAGTGTGGTGTCCACACCAAGGCTCACGCTTGTGTGAGAGAAGGGACAGCTGACACCTGACCTCTCGCTGTTCTGGAGGGCATCTCTGTTCCGTCCCACAGCTTGTCCTGCCTGGGGAGGACAGTGATGGCCACCGCTGTGTGGCAGGCATGCCTCCACCGGGGGCCGGCAGACTCACGGGTGTGGAGCCTCAGATGATTCTGTTTTCTTCAGTGAGGCCAGAGAGGTCTTCAGCTCGCCCCCACCCACGCTGGCTGGACCGGCGGTTTCCTCACTGGGCACGGGCTGAGTATCAGGCCAGCACTGAGCGACTGCCACCGGGCGTTCGTGTCCCTTTCCACTGGCTTCAGTCCCACCTTCAGGGAGGCCCTTGGCCCTGCCGATCCCCTGCCTTGCCCTCAGTTGATCCTGCTGTCTTGCAGGAAAGCAGTGTCATCTCGACTCTGAGGATCGGAGTTCCAGGATGGGAGCAAGCCATAGGTCCAAGTAGGTTTGCTGGACATTTAGAGAATTGATCTCCTTTTTTTTCACTGCAGTTCCAGACAGAACTCCGGAAGATCCTGGTGTCTCTCATTGAGGTGGCGCAGAAGCTGTTAGCACTGAACCCAGATGCGGTGGAACTGTTTAAGAAGGCGAATGGTATGAGTCAGCCCTGATGCTGCATTCCAGGCGTGGTTCGCTGCCTGCCTGGGGGAGCGTCTGCAGCTCACGCACCACCAGAACCTCTGTGCTGAGGGCCTGGGGCCTGCCTCACCGGCAACGCCTGTTGATACGCCTGAGGGTGGGCAGGCAGAGCTCAGACAGATCATTCCTGCAAATGTTTGTGCTCAGATAAGGCCCCTGGGCCTGAGGCTGGAGCCTTCACGGCCCTGTCGTCTCCCCACAGCGATGCTGGACGAGGACGAGGACGAGCGCGTGGACGAGGCCGCCCTGCGGCAGCTCACGGAGATGGGCTTTCCGGAGAACAGAGCCACCAAGGCCCTTCAGCTGAACCAGTGCGTGGGGGCCGCCTCCTTCCCCTGCCGGAGACACGTGGGGCCTGGTCTTGTGGGGCTCCCACCGTGGGTGACGTCCTCCTACCCTAAACTCTTTGTTTGACTGAATCTTTCCTAACGTGTGGGGTTTTCAAGAGGTACCTTAAATATGGGCCTGCAAAGCGTTTTTGGGGTGAATGTGGCAGAGCAGTCGTTGTATAAATTCTCTTTGGGCCGTTGTATGAGAACTCAAGGGGAAGCCCGTTCGTAGCAGGAACACGGCCTCTAACAGTCTTCTCAGGATTTCCGTGTGAGTTACTGGTCCTGCTTCTGTGTTCAGATCTAAAACGAATAATCCGAGATCCAGGGGCAGCCGGGGGCGCTCCATCCCTAAGCTCCCAGCAGAGACCTCCGGGTCCGCTCGCCTCTCCTTAGACGGGCTTCTGTTTCTGCCCAGGGTCTCAAGGTGGTCTGAGGCAAGGACCAGAGCTTCCGTTGCACCTGTGTTCATTCAGGTTCTCATTATAAGGGCCACCAGCTGATGCTGGAGAAGTCACTACCATAGCAGAGACTCTTGGGAATGGACAGGAGGCGAAGGCCCCGGTCCGTTAGCCTGGGGGTGTTGGAAAGAGTCTCTTGCCTTGCAGCATGTCGGTGCCTCAGGCCATGGAGTGGCTAATTGAACACGCAGAAGATCCGACCATAGACACGCCTCTTCCGGGCCAGGCTCCCCCAGGGGCTGAGGGGGCCACCGCAGCCGCCCCTGAGGCTGCCGCAGGAGCCAGCACCACCGACGAGGAGGCCAGAGATGAGCTCACGGAAATCTTCAAGAAGATCCGGAGGAAAAGGGAGTTTCGGGCTGATGCTCGGGTATGTGTTACTAGACCTGTCACCAGGCAGAGTCGCCGTGTCTTCCCTTGAGGTGGCGCCACGGAAAGGAGGCTGGGGCTGTGTGGCTGATCTTGGGCTGAGCTGGCTCATGTCCCAGGAGAGAGAGAAGCTGGGGAAGGGGTTTACAGGTGGGCCTGGGAAGTGGCGAGCCTGGACCGCGGCCCGAGTTTCTGAGCACCCCTGTAAGTTATCCCGGCTTGAATCCAGGCACCCCAGTTTCCTCTCTGTTGCCACATTCGTCACCTTTTGAAAAACGACATTTTACAGTTCCTGCTGACCACTCATGTCCACAAGCTGCCCCTATTCGGCAGCATCTCTGCGGGGTGGGGGTCCTGCTCAGAGACCGGGAGGGTCATCTGCTGTGGTGGGTGTCTGTGAACGAGGGGCCGCTCAGGCTGGCCAACCGCCTCCATGGTGCGGGCTGCAGGGCTGCAGGGTCCCTGCGCCTGTGTGTGTGGACCTTCCTCGCCCGCACCTCATCTCCCCGTTCTTCCTTCTCTCTCCTGTTCTTTGATTCGGGTCTTACTTCCTCCTTGGAGGTCTCTGTCTTCTCCGACGTGCTCAGACGGCAGATCCGCTCCGTCAGGGCTTCCATGTGCATGCTCTGTCTCACATGTGGCGTTGATGGTTTCCCTGGGGTGTGTGACATTGTGCTGTGGCCTCACCTGCGGGCTCGTGTCTTCCATGGAGTTCCCTGTGGCCAGGCTGTACACATCCTCCTGGGCTGATTCTGAGTTTGCTTCTGCCGGTGATGAGTGGGGCCCCTGCCCCTCATGCCCTGCAGTGTAAACCCCGGCTTCACAGCTCAGGTCTTCCCTGCACAGGGTCCCGTGGAGACAAACGCTTTTCTTTGTTTCTTTTTTTTTTTTTTTTTTTTTTTTTTTTTGAGACGGAGTCTCGCGCTGTGTCACCCAGGCTGGAGTGCAGTGGCACGATCTCGGCTCACTGCAAGCTCCGCCTCCCAGGTTCAGGCCATTCTCCTGCCTCAGCCTCTGAGTAGCTGGGACTACAGGCGCCCGCCACCACGCCCGGCTAGTTTTTTGTATTTTTAGTAGAGACGGGGTTTCACCATGTTAGCCAGGATGGTCTCGATCTCCTGACCTCGTGATCCGCCCGCCTCGGCCTCCCAAAGTGCTGGGATTACAGGCTTGAGCCACCGCGCCCGGCCCTTTGTTTCTTTTAAAATTTAATTTAATTTTAAGTTCTGGGATACATATGCAGGATGTGCAGGTTTGTTCCAAAGGTAGACATGTGCCATGGTGGTTTGCTGCACGTGTCAACCTATCACCTAGGTATTAAGCCCAGCATACATTAGCTATTTATCCTGATGCCCTCCCTCCCCTGAGCCCCCGGCAGGCCCCGGTGTGTGGTGTTCCCCTCGCTGTGTCCATGTGTTCTCATTGTTCAGCTCCCACTCATGAGTGAGAACAGGAGGTGCTTGGTTTTCTGTTCCTGTGTTAGTTTGCTGAGAACAATGGCTTCCAGCTTCATCCATGACTCTGCAAAGGACGTGATCTCGTTCCTCTTTATGGCTGCCTAGTATTCCATGGTGTGTATGTCCTGTATTTTCTTTATCCAGCCTACCCAGTTTCTTTTCTTATCCATGGGCATTTGGGTTGATTCTATATCTTTGCTGTTGTGAGTAGTGCTGCAGTGAACATATGTGTGCACGTATCTTCATAATAGAATGATTTCGATTATTCTTTTGGGTATATACCCCGTAATGGAATTGCAGGGTCAGATGGTATTTTTGTTTCTAGGTCTTTGAGGAATCACCATACGTCTTCCATGGTGGTTGAACTAATTTACGTTCCCACCAACAGTGTAAAAGCGTTCCTGTTTCTCCACAGCCTCACTAGCAGCTGTTGTTTCTTGACTTTTTTTTTTTCTTTTTGTGAGCCGGAGTCTCGCTCTGTCACCCAGGCTAGAGTGCAGTGGCCAGATCTCAGCTCACTGTAAGGTCCGCCTCCCAGGTTCACGCCATTCTCCTGCCTCAGCCTCCCGAGTAGCTGGGACTACAGGCGCCCGCCACGTCGCCTGGCTAGTTTTATGTATTTTTTTAGTAGAGACAGGGTTTCCCCGTGTTAGCCAGGATGGTCTCGATCTCCTGACCTCGTGATCTGCCTGTCTCGGCCTCCCAAAGTGCTGGGATTACAAGCTTGAGCCAACGTGCCCGGCCAATTTCGTGACTTTTTAATAATCATCATTCTGATTGGCATGAGGTGGTATCTCATTGCGGTTTTGATTTGCATTTCTCTAATGATCAGTAATGCTGAGCCTTGCTCTGTTGCCCAGGCTGGATTCTTCCTGCCTCAGCCTCCTGAGTAGCTGGGACTACAGGCACACACCCACCACGCCCAGCTAATTTTTGTGTTTTTAGTGGAGACAGGGTTTCACCATGTTGGCCAGGCTGGTCTCAAACTCCTGACCTCAAGTGATCTGCCCGCCTCGGCCTCCCAAAGTGCTGGGATTACAGGAGTGATTCACCACGCCCAGCCAGCTGTCTTCTTTTGAGAAGTGTCTGATCATGTCCTTTGCCCAGTTTTTAATGGGTTTTTTTTTTTCTTGTAAATTTGTTTATTCCATGTAGATTATGGATATTAGCCCTTTGTCAGGTGGTTAGATTGTAAAAATGTTGCCTTCTGTAGGTTGTCTGTTCACTCTGATGGTCGTTTCTTTTGCTGTGCAGAAGCTCTTCAGTTTAGTTAGATCCCATTGAGACAAATGCTTTTCTAGTCCCTCTTCTCATCTTTTCAGGGTCCTCGTTTTCAGTAAGGGTCTCATTTCCCACTGTCTACCTCCCATGGGCCCAAGGCGCACGTTCTGTCTGTGTGTGGACGTTAGACCCTGTGCACACCCTTTCACAGAGCTAGTTTTCTGTCTCTTCCTTCTTGGTTTTTGTCACTTGTGGATATCCCTTTCTTGTGAGTTTAGCTATGCATTTAAAAGTTTCTCTTTTTTTTTTTTTTTGAGACAGTTTCACTCTGTCACCCAGGCTAGAGTGTGGTGGCACAATCATGGCTTACTGCAGCCTTGACCTCCTGGGCTCCAATGATGCTACTTCAGCCTCCTGAGTAGCTCTTACAGGCACGCACCACCAAACGGGGCTAATTTTTTAATTTCTAAAATTTTGTACAGATAGGGATCTCCCTGTGTTGTCCAGGCTGGTCTTGAACTCCTGGCTTCAAGTGATCCTCTTGCCTTGGCCTCCCAAAGTGCTGGAATTACAGGCATGAGCCGTTGTGCCCAGCCTAAAAGCATTTTTGTTTTATTTTTATCTAGCATTTCTAGGTTTAGCAGAAAGTGTGTCTCGTTGTGCTTGTCTCCTAGGGAGCCAAGTTCACATCTGATCCTGGAAGCCTGTCGGGCGGAGCGGCCACTCTCCAGCTGGGTCCCTTGTGCGCTGAGGCTGGACTTTGCACTCTCCCGTGTTGTGGTGCTACACGGTCCCTTAGAGGTTGTTAGTCATATTCTTTCTTGCCGTCTTAAGCCTTTTTGTTAAATAGAGATACTCATTCTTAACAATCTTAATGGGCTCATTTTCCTAAGATCTTCCCCATTGTCATTCCCTCCTGTCATCTCTCTGTGTCAGAATATTCTGTAGAATGTCTTTGATGAAAATGGTTACAAGGTGGTCAAGGCTTGAGGGGCCAGCCTATCAGTCCTTCTACCCTTTGGTTTCTGTATGAGTCTTGAGATCAGGCAAGTATCCAGTAGAGATCGAGATATTAGCTTTGTTACCGAGAAAGGATTGGAGAGCTCTGACTTGAGGCCAAAACAGATTTCCTGCTGCCCGTTCCTTTCTGGTGGTGGACAGGATACCTGCTGGCCAGGGGCAGAGCTGGCAGGCCCCGAGGTCCTGCAGCCCGTGAGTGGCTGCCCCTCTCCCATTGCTGCACACAAGCAAGTCTTTGCCCCCATGGGCTGGGAGGGAGGGCGGGGGCTGCCAGGTGTTGCCTCAGGAGTACTGGGGCATCATTTCCTGGGCTGAGGTACAAATGAGGGAGAGTGCTTCCTATTGAAGCTAGTGAGAAGGGCATCCTGTCCTTGAATTCAATAGATTCCAGGCTCTTCTATATGACTTTGATACCAAAATATTGTATGGTGAGTTCTTCCAAAGTTCATTGTTGGAGCTCCTTGAGTTAGGATGTGGCTCAGGAAGGACCATAAATAGAAGATACGGAGATTTTTTCTTTTTCGAGATGGAGTATCACTGTGTTGCCCAGGCTGGAGTACCGTGGTGCGATCTCGACTCACTGCAGCCTCCACTTCCCGGGCTCAAGCGATTCTCCTGCCTCAGCCTCCCGAGTAGCTGGGATTACAGGCGTGTGCCATCACGCCCAGCTAATTTTTGTATTTTTAGTAGAGATGGGGCTTCCCCATGTTGGTCAGGCTGGTCTCAAACTCCTGACCTCAGGTGATCCTCCCGCCCCGGCCTCCCAAAGTGCTGGGATTACAAGCGTGAGCCAGTGCGCCTGGCTGGGACTTTTGCCCTGATCATGCACACAGTTTAGCTCCAGCCAGCATCCTTCCTGAGCTCCACCCCAGCTCAAGTCTTTTTCTGCCAGGTTCTCTTGGAAGTATCTGACAATGCAGTCCAGACTGGCTGCGGACACGCACGGTCCGTGGGGCGCGGTGCTGCATGAAGTCAGCCTGGGTGGTGCTGGGAGCTGTGTGGGGCCGGCACCCCTACACTTATGGCCTTATGGTGGCCGGAAAACTGACAAAGACGGAGAGGACTCTGGGGGCTTCAAGAGAGTGGGATCTGACCTTTCAGGGATTAGGAGAGGCCCTTGAAATTTTGATAAAGCCTTCTTTTTATTTATTTATATTTTTTCAAGATAGACCCCTTTAACATTGTGTTATAAATCTCCAGAGTAAAGGATGTATTATCTTGTTACATGAATTGTGTCCAGAAAAATGTACGCCCTTCCCCAAAAATGAATTAGTATATGTTTAGTTGTAGCTTAAGTTTTGTTCAATATTAAAATTAAAAAATTAGTTTTAGGATATTTTTTTCTAAGATAACATCTGAATAAAACCTTTTTTCACGGATTACAATGACATTTTTGTTTCCATTGAGATTGCATTTACTGATGTGGCCTTTCTCTAATGCCACTTATTCTTGGGTAACAAGCCCCTCTGGGGTAAACCTGCAGTGGCTGCTGAGACAGTCTTATCCACACAGTCATTGGGACAAACCTGAAAGGGTCTGAAGTTGGCCTGACTGCCTCATGTCCACATAAGCGATGCATTTCTACCTGTCATAACCTGTGGCTTCTCCCCACAACCTGTGGCTCCCTGAAGACAAGCCTGGGAGCTGCACCGACCCCCTGGCTCTGCTAACTACAGTCATACCCTTCGCTTCTTCGGCTTTAGGATGCTGAAAACCAAGATCTGTTTCAATAGAGCTGTGAGGAAAGAGAACGTGGACGGAGAACGTCCGCAGTGCTGTTGGGAGCACCCCCCGCTAGGGTGCCGGGGAGCAGGGCTCCCTCTCTGCACGCAGGGCACTGGTTCCTCGGCCTCCTGCCACCCCCAGTGAGCTAACGGCTGTGCTGTCCTCTAGGCTGTCATTTCCCTGATGGAGATGGGATTCGACGAGAAGGAGGTGATAGACGCCCTCAGAGTGAACAACAACCAACAGAATGCCGCGGTGAGTGTCGGGCTGTGGTGAGTGAGTGTTGGGCTGTGGTGAGTGTCGGGCTGTGGTGAGTGAGTGTCGGGCTGTGGTGAGTGTTGGGTCAGAAAGGAGGTCGACCGAGCAATCGGTCAGGTGAGGTTACTGTGGTGAATGAGTGGGTCGGCCAGAAAGGAGGAGTGCATTGTGGTGAGTAAGTTAATAGAAGAAGGCTCAATGACCGTAGTGAGTGAGCACGGCCAGGGTGGAGGTTAACAGAAAAACGGAGGCCCGCCAGTGAGGAGGGTCGGGCTGTGGTGGAGGTTAATGGTGATGCCCACCGTAGTGAGGAGGTCGGCTGTGGTGGAGTGGCACAGTGGAAGAGTAAGGTCGGCCAGGAGGAGGTCGGGCTGTAGGAGGTTAACAGAAAGTGAATGAGGTCGGCTGTGGAGTGAGTGTCGGGTCAGGAGGTTAACAGTGAGTGTCGGGCTGTGGTGAGTGTTGGGCTGTAGTGAGTGAGTGTCGGCTGTAGTGAGTGAGTGTCGGGCTGTGGTGAGTGTCGGGCTGTGGTGAGTGTTGGGCTGTAGTGAGTGAGTGTCGGGCTGTGGTGAGTGTTGGGCTGTAGTGAGTGTCGACTGTAGTGAGTGAGTGTCGGGCTGTGGTGAGTGTTGGGCTGTAGTGAGTGAGTGTCGGCTGTAGTGAGTGAGTGTCGGGCTGCAAGAGGCCAAATGCAGTGAAATGAGCCGTCGGCTGTGGTGAGTGAGTGTCGGCTGTGGTGAGGTTAACAGTGAGTGTCGGCTGTAGTGAGGAGGACAGGAGGCTGGGAGCCTCATGAGTGCCCCAGGCATGGGAGGAAAGCCATATGTGGAAGGGTTGTGGCTCTTTTAAGTGAGATTAATAGGGATAGATGGCGTGAAATAGTATAAAATAAAATACAGAATTCTCGAAGCGGAGTTTGAGACGGGAGTCTCGCCTGTTGCCCAGGCTGGAGTGCAGCGGTCGGATCTCAGCTCTCACTGCAAGCCCGGCCCCTCGGTTTACGCCATTCTCCTGCCTCGCCTCCTCGGTAGCTGGGACTACAGGCGCTCAGCCACCTCGGCCTGGCTAGTTTTTGTATTTTTAGTAGAGATGGGGTTTCACGGTGTTCGCCAGGATGGTCACATCTCTGACCTCGCGGATCCTCGCCTCGGCCCCAAAGTGCTGGATTACAAGCTTGAGCCACCGTACCGGCCGGCTTTGTCTTTTTAAAAGGGTGCTTTATATATACATATTTTATGGATGGGTAATTTGTTCATTTATCT
This sequence comes from Papio anubis, assembly GCF_008728515.1. Taxonomy (NCBI): domain Eukaryota; kingdom Metazoa; phylum Chordata; class Mammalia; order Primates; family Cercopithecidae; genus Papio; species Papio anubis. Next base: position 105,317,663 of record NC_044988.1, on the reverse strand, counting down.
TTTTTTTTGAGACGGAGTCTCACTGTGTCTCCCAGGCTGAGTGCAGTGAAGTTGATCTCGGCCACTGTAGCCCTCCACCCGGTTCATGCCATTCTCCGCCTCAGCCTCCCAAGTAGCTGGGACTACAGGGCGCTCACACTGCAGGTTCGGGGCTAATTTTTTTTTATTTTTAGTAGAGATGGGTTTCACCATGTTGCTTAGCCAGGATAGTCTCGATTCTGACCTCAGATCCACCTGCTCGCCTCCCAAAGTTGGGATTAGCTTGAGCCATCACACTGGGCCTTTTTAATTTTTTGAGTCAGAGTTCACTCTGTCCCCAGGTTGGAATGCAGCATTCCCGGCTCACTGCAGCCTCGACCTCCTGGCTCTGCGGATCTCCTGCTCTAGCCTCCTGAGTAGCTGGGACCACAGGCATGCACCACCATGCCTGGCTAATTGATTTTAGTTTTTTAGAGACGAGATCTCCCTTTGTTGCCCAGGCCGATCTTGAATTCCTGGCTTCGACAATCCTCCTGCTTTTGCTTTTCCCGAAGTGCTGACTACATGCATGGAGCCACCACACCCGTTCATTTATCTGGATTAAACCGGACTCCAAGAATGACCCAGCCCCTGTGCCCGTGCCAGCTGGGCTGATGGAGCTGTGCCTGGGGAGGGCCCCGTGGTGGCCGACACCCCCCCACCATCCCTCCTGCCAGTGGAGTTGGTGGCTCACGCCTCCAAGACAGAGATGAGGAGCCTGTGTCCTCATGGCTCCAGCACTACTGACTGCCCATAACAGGACCACAGGCAAGCTGGGCAATGCCAGCGTCTGCAGAGAAAAGCAGACTAGCTCTTCCTTCTCAGTCTGGCCTGGTCTGACATGCACAGCAGTGAATCCAGACTGGGCTTGTCTTCATGGTAGGGTCCCTTCCAGTGAGATCAGCCTCAGGGGCTCAATAGAAAGGTGCAGGAGCCGTTGTGCCTGCTGCGGGTGGCATCTTGCAGAGGCACTGAAGGCGCTAACAGTGGCATTGGTGCTCTTGGCTTTGCAGTGCGAGTGGCTGCTGGGGGACCGGAAGCCCTCTCCAGAGGAGCTGGACAAGGGCATCGACCCCGACAGTCCTCTCTTTCAGGCGATCCTGGATAACCCAGTGGTGCAGCTGGGCCTCACCAACCCAAAAACATTGCTAGGTATGTGCGCCTTCTTTACGCTAAGTCGCGGGTCGGGGAGGCTGGCTGGTTCCCTCGTAGGACGTGCAGGTGCTGTGGAGGCGACGCGGAGGATCCAGCGCTGAGGATCGCCGTGCGCTGGCAGCACGTCCTGCCATGCAGGTTGGCATCCTGCGGGTGTAGCTCTGCTACGTCACCATGGAGCCCACAGGTCAGGTTCTGATCGTGGTGTGACTGTCTCCTGCACGACGACTCTGACACAGGCTTCAGAAAACCAGTGCCAGTGGCTTTCCGAGGGCCAGCAGGGTGGAGACCACACCAGCAGCTTAGGAACTCACATGAGAACAAGGTGTGGTGTGGGCTTTTGCTCTTACTGTTCCTCAGGGTCTTCGGTGGCAATTGTTTATTTTTATTGTCAGATACCTACATGCAAAAGTACATATGATGTTGTAACTTTAATGAAGGATAAAACTAATAGCCGTGTATCTGCCATTCAGCTCTGGGCCTGGGGTGCCCCTCCCCTACGCACCTCATCCCTCCCTCCAGCCTGGCCGTCGCCGTGGCCGCGGCTTACCTCTCTGCTTCCCTGTAGAGTTTTGCTGTATTTGTGTCTCCTCAAACAATCTCTTATTTGTTACTGCCTTTGTGTAAGTAGAATCACATTTTAAGCAGGGCTCTGTGACTGACTGACTGTGTTCTTTGTGGGGGTTGTGGAGTATTTTGTTGATGGAAGGCACCGGGAATCCAGGGGTCATTGGGTTGTCTGCATGTGGTGCCACTCGCGATGTTCCCCCCCTTTTTTTTATTTTTTGAGACAGCGCCTCACCTTGTCACCCAGGCTGGAGTGCAGTGGCGTGATCTCGGCTCACTGCAACCTCCGCCTCCCAGGTTCAAGCAATTCTCCTGCCTCAGCCTCCTGAGAACCTGGGATTATAGGCGTGCATTACCACGCCTGGCTAATTTTTTGTATTTTAGTAGAGACGGGTTTCACTATGTTGGCCAGGCTGGTCTCGAACTCCTGACCTCATGATCCACCCGCCTCGGCCTCCCAAAGTGCTGGGATTACAGACCTGTTGGTCCCCAGGAGCCGAGTTCCGGGATGTTGGGAGGGCCTTTGCCACCCAAGCAGGCTGGAAGTGTCTCTGGAAGCTGTGATGGCCATGCCCTGATCTTGAAGGCTGGCCTTCTTTCAGAAGTGTATTGGCCGTCTGTAGAACCTCAGCCGTGAGAGATCTTCCGCTCAGCGTTTGGCCTTCTTTTCTCTTGGATTATTTTCTTTTTTTTTTTTTTTTTTTTTTGAGACGGAGTCTCGCTCTGTCGCCCAGGCTGGAGTGTAGTCTGTCGCCCAGGCTGGAGTGCAGTGGCCAGATCTCAGCTCACTGCAAGCTCCGCCTCCCGGGTTTGCGCCATTCTCCTGCCTCAGCCTCCTGAGTAGCTGGGACTACAGGCACCCTCCACCTCGCCCGGCTAGTTTTTTGTGTTTTTTAGTAGAGACGGAGTTTCACCATGTTAGCCAGGATGGTCTCGATCTCCTGACTTCGTGATCCACCCGTCTCAGCCTCCCAAAGTGCTGGGATTACAGGTGTGAGTCACCGCACCTGGCCCGGATTGTTTTCTTATTCATTCAGAAAGGTCCTCACCTCCTGGGTGCTGACCCTTTTCCCATTTATTTGTGCTGCAGATGCCGTTGTTCAGTTTCTGGCTTATTTACTCATGCTGATGGGCAGAATCCCATGTTTTGATGTCCTTCAGGGTGGTTTTTTTTAGGATGTGAAGCTTTAAAGAAAACCTTCCATGGCGGGGTGTGGTGGCTCACGCCTGTAATCCCAGCACTTTGGGAGACTGAGGCAGGTGGATCACGAGATCAGGAGTTCAAGACCAGCCTGGCCAAGATCGTGAAACCCTGTCTCTACTAAAAATACAAAATATTAGCTGGGTGTGGTGGCATGCGCCTGTAATCCCAGCTACTCCGGAGCTGAGGCACAGAATTGTTCAAACCTGGGGGGCGGAGGTTGCAGTGAGCCGAGATCGTGCCACTGCACTCCAGCCTGGGCGACAGAGCGAGACTCCATCTCAAAAAAAAAAAGAAAAAAGAAAACCCTCCTATCCCAAAGTCAGAAACACGTTTTCCTTTTTAAAATTTTTTTCCCAAATATTTTAAAAGTTTCTCTTATTCAAGTCCATTATCTACCTAGAAGTATGTGTGTGGTGTAAAGTAGGGATCTTCTTTGTACCCAAATTCTAAAACTTGAGAATGGTCTTTTGTGAGTTTATTTTTATTCTTAGTGATTCCTTTTACACTGAAAGTATATTCCTCCTAGCTCTCCAGCTGTTTGTATACCTTAGGATATTAGTGTGTGCTGCCCTGGGGTCTGTCCAATAACTTTTTTTTTTTTTTTTTTCTAATAGAAATAGACTCTTTCTCTGTCACCCAGGCTAGAGTGCAGTGATGGCGCCACTGTCCATGCAAGATCTGCCCCCAGCACACACACTTGCCCACCTCCATATCATAGACAAGACCTCCATTGTTTTAACTTGTATTCTTTTTGGTATTAGCAATGTTGAATACTTTTCTGTTGGTCATTGCATTTCTTCTTTTACATATTGTGTATGCATATCATCTATTTGTTTGCTTTCTTTTTTTGGAGACAGGGTCTTGCTTTGTCACCCAGGCTGGAGTGCAGTGGTGCAATCACAGCTCACTGCAGCCTTGACCTCCTGGGCTCAAGTCATCCTCTTGGGTAGTTATGACTACAGGCACACACGACCATACCCAGCTAATTTTTTTGTTGTTGTTGAGATGGGGTCTCGTTTTTTTTGCTCAGGCTAGTATTGAACTCCTGGCTTCAAGCAAGCGTCCCACCTCTGCCTTCTAGAGTGCTGGGATTACAGGCATGAGCCATTGCACCCGGCGCATCTGTTTTTCTATTGCAATATGAATCCTGGAGCTTCCTTAATAGCTTCTTGGATGTTAAGCACATCTGCCTTTGTTGCGTGTTGTAAACGGTTTTTGCTCTCTTAATTTTGTGTGGCATTTTCTGACATACAGAAGTTAGGATATAGAGAAGAAAGTCCTTCCTCAGGTTGGGCATGGTGGGTCATGCCTGTGGTCGTAGCACTTTGGGAGGCTGAGGCAAGAGGATCACTTGAGCTCAGGAGTTCAAGACCCGTCTGGGTAACATAGCAGGACCTCCTCTCTACTAAAAAAAGCAAACAAACAAAAAAGCAAAATCAGCCAGGAGTGGTGGCACATGTGCCTGTAGTCCCTGCTACTCAGGGGACTGAGGTGGGAGGATCATTGAGTCCAGGAGTTCAAGACTGCAGTGAGCTGTGATCACGCCACTGCACTCCGGCCTGGGCAACAAAGCAAGTCGTTGTCTCCAAAAACATTAAATTCTCAGATAAATAATCATCTGTGTGGTTTTTCATATTTAACTCTTTATCTTTTTGTTCAACTCTTTCATCCTTCCAGAATTTATTTTGCTGTTTTTGAGAGGAAATGGGAAATTAAGTTCCCCGCCCTGCGTGTGAAACAGCTGTTTCGTACCTTATAGTGTGTTCTCGTAGACATCAGGTTGTCATTGTCTTTCTGGGACTTTTTGTGAGGTTTTTTTTTTTTTTTTTGAGATGGAGTCTCGCTCTGTCACCCAGGGTGGAGTGCAGTGGCACGATCTTGACTCACTGCAAGCTCCGCCTTCCAGGTTCACGCCATTCTCCTGCCTCAGCCTCCTGAGTAGCTGGGACTACAGGCACCTGCCACCATGCCCGGCTAATTTTTTACATTTTTAGTAGAGACGGGGTTTCACCGTGTTAGCCAGGATGGTCTCGATCTCCTGACCTTGTGATCCACCTGCCTTGGCCTCCCAAAGTGCTGGGATTACAGGCGTGAGCCACCACACCTGGCTTTTTCAGAGATTTTAAGAGTGGTTTTTGGGGACTTTTTTCTTTTTTTTTTTTTGAGACAGAGTCTCGCTCTGTCGCCCGGGCTGGAGTGCAGTGGCCAGATTTCAGCTCACTGCAAGCTCTGCCTCCCGGGTTCACGCCATAATCCTGCCTCAGCCTCCCGAGTAGCTGGGACTACAGGCGCCCGCCACCGCGCCCGGCTACTTTTTGTATTTTTTTAGTAGAGACGGGGTTTCACCGTGTTAGCCAGGATGGTCTCGATCTCCTGACCTTGTGATCCGCCCGCCTTGGCCTCCCAAAGTGCTGGGATTACAGGCATGAGCCACCGCGCCTGGCTTTTTCAGAGATTTTAAAGTGGTTTTTGGGGACTTTTAATCAGAACACCAGAGATTGTTTCAGGGCCTGGGGGTTGTTTCCAATCACGAACAGAGCCAAGTCGGATTCACTCTGAGCTCTGTGCTCAGCCACGGGCTACTGGGCCGTGAATGGCTGTGAACTCCTGTAGTGAGCACTGTCCCTGGAGCCTGTAGACCTGGGGCCACTTATGCTGAAGCGCATCCCTGTGTGTCAGGTCAGCATGGAGCCGTCGATCCTGCAGAGGGGCCGGCAGCCAGCAGAACGTGTGCTCCTTCACAGTGGGTGGAGTGGAGAGCTGTTTGCTAAAATCCACCTGTTGGGGGGAAACAGTTTTGTAAAGCTGTTAAAACCCAAGTTTTCATTTTGAAGAAGTGCTGTGTTGCATTTTAAACGCGCTGGTTTTTTAAAGAAGTAATTTTCTTAAGGCTGAGCATTACGTTTTTCCAGTTTGTTGTTAACTTTGCAACAGTGTCTTTGTGTGTCCTTTCTGCATCTGCTGACCTTCTCCGGGTGGGAAGTGGAGTTGTTGGGGGAGATGATTTTTGAGCCCTGGCGGCTGCCAGACAGCTGCCCAGAGTGTGGGTGCCATGAGCATGCACAGGCATGCTGCCCACCTGCCAGAATTGAGTGCATGATTGTTTGTGATCAGATCTGATTTGATGGGTGCATCTGGCAGAGTTGGGTGGGTTTCAGCCTGAGAGTGCACACTTAGCAGTGAGCTCTGTGTGGCCTTTGTATTGGAGACACACCCTCTTCGTTAGGAAGCTGCCGAAGAGGAAAGTCACGCCTGTGCCTGTTGGCTGAGTGGGGGCATGGGCACTCAGGCTGGCTCTGTTTTCCCTGCAGCCTTTGAAGACATGCTAGAGAACCCGCTGAACAGCACCCAGTGGATGAATGATCCAGAAACGGGTCCCGTCATGCTGCAGATCTCTAGAATCTTCCAGACACTAAATCGCACGTAGGTGGCGCCGTCCCACTTGGCTGTCCGGCCACAGCAGCCCCCTGGCGCGGCTGGAGACTGGGCAGAGCGGACCTCACCTGAAACTCACCTTCGGCATCTCGGCCCTGGACTGTTAGAGGCGCCGCGGCTGCTCCCGCTCTCTGATCTTATTGCTTATAAACTTCGGTGACGGTCGTGTGTAAAGCCGTATTTTTAGCATCTGCCAGGTGTTTACAAAAAAGTGGTTGTCGTGCTGGGAAGTGGAGTGATGGCCTCCTCTCCAGTGCTCCTCTGGGCTCTTGAGTTGCTGCTTGAATTGCCCCGTAGACGTTTGCTTGGAGAGTCCACGTGTTATTTGACGGAGATAGGTTTCAACCCAGAGTGTTAACGTCAAGCATGCTACTTTAGTCACTCACAGATGACTTTTCTTTAATAAAATCCCTTTTCCTATTTCCTATCTTGGTCTTTTCTTGGTGCCGCAGAAGCAGCCCATGCGTCCCTGGGAGGCTGCATCCCTACGGCTCCGTGCTCGCTGCTCCCACCCGGAGTGGGCGCCGGGGCCACCGCAGCATGTGGGCGGTCTTGTGGCGTCGTTTGGTGGGCAAAGCCTCGTGTTGTATTGGATTTAAGGGACTGGAGCTGAGCCCGTATTCCCAGGACACAGGTGCTGGGCCTGAGCACGGCAGCGCCTGCCTGCCTCTGGCCTCCTCCTTTTTTTTCGTTTTAAAAAACGTTACCATTACTTGTGTCTTAAAATGAGAAAATGAGTTTTGTTTGTTGTGAAGCCTGCTCGTTGTTGTTGGAAGCAGTCAGTTCCGAGCTGTTTGTTATGAACTTCTCTTCTGAACCAGCCCCTCCTCTTCCCTTCCCTGCCCACTGGTGTGGGAACCTTAGCAGAGCTCTGGCTGTATTTTAGCTCAGTAAGAATGTTTTCAGAAAATGTTTCTCTTCACACCTCTAGGTCTCTTCATTGTTTTTGAGGTTTAGATTTAAAACTAAAGTTAGTTTAAACTCTTTGGGCAGAAATACTAAAAATGCTTTTCGAAAGTTGCGAATCTCACTTCTTTTTTTTTTTTTTTTGAGACAGAATCTCACTCTGTCGCCCAGGCTGGAGTGCAGTGGTGCGATATTGGCTCACTGCAAGCTCCACCTCCCGGGTTCACGCCATTCTCCTGCCTAGTCCCGAATAGCTGGGACTACAGGCGCCTGCCACCATGCCTGGCTAGTTTTTTGTATTTTTAGTAGAGATGGGGTTTCACCGTGTTAGCCAGGATGGTCTTGATCTCCTGACCTCGTGATCTGCCCACCTTGGCCTCCCAAAGTCCTGGGATTACAGGTGTGAGCCACTGTGCCCAGCCCACAAATCTCACTTCTTTTTTTTTTTTTCCTTTGAGACGGAGCTTGCTCTGTCGCCCAGGCTGGAGTGCAGTGGCGAGATCTCGGCTCACTGCAAACTCCACCTCCCGGGTTCACGCCATTCTCCTGCCTCAGCCTCCCAAGTAGCTGGGACTACAGGCGCCTGCCACCACGCCTGGCTAATTTTTTGTATTTTCGGTAGAGACGGGGTTTTTTGAGACAGTCTCACTCTGTTGCCCAGGCTGGAGTGCAGTAACTTGATCTTGGCTTACTGCAACCTCCACCTCTCAGGTTCAAGTGATTCTCGAACCTTACCCTCCCGAGTAGCTGGGATTACGAATGCACGCCACAACGTCTAATTTTTTTTTTTTTTTTTTTTAGATGGAGTCTCACTGTTTGCCCAGACTAGAGTGAAGTGGCGTGATCTTGACTTACTGCAACCTCCACCCCCTGGGCTCAAGCAATTCTCCTGCCTCAGCCTCCCCAGTAGCTTGGATTATAGGCACCCACCACTATGCTCACTAAGTTTTGTATTTTTAGTAGAGACTGGGTTTCGCCATGTTGGCCAGGCTGGTCTCGAACTCCTGGCCTCAAGTGATCCACCCACTTCTGCCTTCCAAAGTGCTGGGATTACAGGCATGAGCCACTGAGCCTGGCCTGTGTTTTTTTTTTTTTTTTTTTTCTTTTTTTCCTGAGACGGAGTCTCTCTGTCTCCCAGGCTGGAGTGTGGTGGCACTATCTCAGCTCACTGCAACCTCTGCCTCTTGAGTTCAAGCAGTTCTCCTGCCTCAGCCTCTTGAGGAGCTAAGACTACAGGTGTGTGCCACCACAGCCAGCTAATTTTTGTATTTTTAGTAGAGACAGGGTTTTACCATGTTGGCCTTGCTGGTCTGGAACTCCTGACCTCATGATCTGCCTGCCTCAGCCTCCCAAAGTGCTGGGATTACAGGCGTGAGCCACTGCGCCTGACCTGTGTTGTGTTGTGTTTTGTTTTGTTTTTTTCTTTTTTTCCTGAGACGGAGTCTCTCTGTCTCCCAGGCTGGAGTGCGGTGGCACTGTCTCAGCTCACTGCAACCTCTGCCTCTTGAGTTCAAGCAGTTCTCCTGCCTCAGCCTCTTGAGTAGCTGGGATTACAGGCGTGCGCCACCACAGCCAGCTAATTTTTGTATTTTTAGTAGAGACAGGGTTTTACCATGTTGGCCTTGCTGGTCTGGAACTCCTGACCTCATGATCCGCCTGCCTCAGCCTCCCAAAGTGGTGGGATTACAGGCGTGAGTCACCACGCCCGGCCTGTGTTTTGTTTTTTGAATGACAACTAAATCTTTTATTCTGCAAATTCAAAGTACATAGTTCATAGGTCTCCTATCTGTTTTCTTTCCTGCTCTGCTCCCACACTGTGAAATTGCCCCATCCTGAAGCTGTGGGCCGGGCCCTGGGGCTACAGACTTCCCATGCACATTAAACTTAAAGCACGGCCCTGGACAGGGTGCCCGGGGCTCTGTGTTTCCATTCTCATCCTCTACAGAAAAGCAAAGCCCTCAGTTGAGAATGTCCCGGGGGTGCTGGGCTGGCCCCGGTACATCCCAGCCCTGGGCAGGTGGGTGCAGGTGAGGGAATCACCCCATCGGGCTTCACACGCACTCATGCATGTCTCCCGTTAGGACGCTTCAGGAGGCCGGGTGAGCGGTGGCTCACGCCTGGAGTCCCAGCACTTTGGGAGGCCGAGGATCAGCAGGAGGATTGCTTGACAAGCCCAGGGGTTCGAGACTAGCCTGGGCAACATAGTGAGACCCTGTTTCTACCAAAACATGCAAAAATTAGCAGGGCAAAGTGATATGTACCTGTAGTCCCAGCTACTCGGGGAGGCTGAGACATGGCAATCACTTGAGCCCAGGAGGTCAAGGCTGCAGTAAACCGTGATCTGGCCACTGCACTCCAGCCTGGGCAGTAGAGCAAGGCCCTGTCTCAGGAGATCCCTCAGTAAGAAAAGCCTACTGGGGCCAGGTGTGGTGGCTCATGCTTATAATCCCAGCACCGTAGGAGGCCAAGGTGGGAGGATCGCCTGAGCTTGGGAGTTTGAGACCAGGCTGGGCAACATAGTGAGACCCCTCTCTACAAAAAATACAAAAAATTAGCCAGGTGTGGTGTTGCATACCTATAGTCTCAGCTGCTCGGGAGGCTGAGGTGGGAGGATTGCTTAAGCCTGGGAGGTCGGAGCTGCAGTGAGTTGAGATTGTGTCACTGCACTGCAGCCTGGGCGACAGAGCAAGACCCTATCTCAAAAAAAGAAAAGCCTGTTGGTGCCTGTCAGCGCAGCCGTATTCATTCTGGTTGTGCTCCTGTGCCTTTACGACTCCTGGAAAGAGGCAGGAGCCGTTGGCCTCGAGGGGCTTCCCGCATGCCTGCTTCCTTCCCACGTTGCTCTTGGGTTTGAGGGAGGGGACAGGACGGCCCCCGGGTGCTCCCGCTGGCTCCCCCGGGCTCCTGCTCCTGAGGCCGGTTTCCTTTCCCGTCTGGGGACCCGGAGCTGTGGCCGCCCCAGATGGGTGGGGTTCTGTCAAGCGGGTGGCAGCCACAGCTTCGTGTCTCGTGGTTAGGACCTGAGGTCAAGTTGCCTTCATGGGCCTCGCTCGGATTCGCCTGCTGAGCCAGCTGCCTCTGCTATTGACAGCACTCGGCCTTGACCCGGGCCGGGCTCAGCGGAGCAGCCTCCAGAGCCTGCCCTGTGGATCGCGGCCGCTCGTCTGCAGCGGCTCCTGCTGCAGTGGGACCTCTGCTTCGTGGCAGCCTCACTCGGGTGGCAGCCTCAGTTGGGTGGCAGCCTCACTCGGGTGACAGCCTCACTCGGGTGGCAGCCTCCCTCGGGTGACAGCCTCCCTCGGGTGACAGCCTCACTCGGGTGGCAGCTCCACTTGGGTTCAGGTGGGGCTGGTGGTATCTGGAAAACCGCCCCAGCTACGCCTCAGGTGCTGGGACCCGCAGTTCCCGGAGTATCTGGTGTGGGAGGCTTCTGTTCCAGATCGAGGTGGTGATGTTAGGCTTACGTTGCCAGGCTGCCAACCCGTGGCGTTGCTGACACCATGAGTCTGTGTGGCCACACTGCACCGAGCCTGGGCATGGGGCCTGGGTGGGGCCAGGCATCGCAGCCCCCTGTTTATAATGGAGCTCCTCTAGATGCTTCCTTTGCTTTCTTGGCAATGATATTTAGAGAAAATACAACCTGTATACAAGCCTAGCTTTAAAAACCCATTTACTGGCAGGGCGCGGTGGCTCATGCCTATCATCTCAGTGCTTTGGGAGACTGAGATGGGTGGATCACCCGAGGTCAGGAGTTCGAGACCAGCCTGGCCACCATGGTGAAACCCCGTCTCAACTAAAAATACAAAAATTAGCCGGGCAGGCTGTGTGCAGTGGCTCACGCCTGTAATCCCAGCACTTTGGGAGGCCAAGGCGGGTGGCTCACGAGGTCAGGAGATTGAGACCATCCTGGCTGACACGGTGAAACCACACCTCTACTAAAAAATACAAAAAATTAGCTGGGCATGGTGGCAGGCGCCTGTAGTCCCAGCTACTTGGGAGGCTGCAGCAGGAGAATGGTGTGAACCCCGGGAGGCGGAGGTTACAGTGAGCTGAGATGATGCCACTGCACTCCAGCCTGGGCGACAGAACAAGACTCCATCTCAAAAAAAATTAAAAATTAGCTGGGTGTGGTGGCGGGTGCCTGTATTCCCGGCTACTAGGGAGGCTGAGGCAGGAGAATTGCTTGAACCCGGGAGGCGGAGGTTGCAGTGAGCTGTGATGATGCCACTGCACTCCAGCCTGGGCGACAGAGCAAGACTCCATCTCAAAAATAAAACAAAAAGTCCATTGACCATGCAGGAATAGAAGAGAAAAGGTAGCAATGTTAACAAATTGTGCATTTGAGTGTGTGGATTCTCAGACAGCGGCACTGGGGAAGGAAGAGTATAGTCGTCAGTCCCTTATCCCTGTGAGTGGACTCACTCTGACATTGAGAGTGACGCGTTCGGGCTGAGGCCGGGATGGGCTCGGTGACAGCGTCCGTGGGGTGTGGCCGTCAGCTGTGATTCTCAGGAGTGGGCCTCTGTCCTGGATGAAGTTCCAAATTCAGCAAAGGACAGGTGACCTGGTAGCAGCCTTCCTGGAGAACTCAGCGAGAACGAAGACTATGCCAGAAATACTGTTTAAAACCATTTGTTTCAAGGCTCAGGCAGCCCCGTTCTCGGTCTCAGCTGCTGAGGGCTGGGCCGGCCCTGGGAAAGCTGGGCAGGACAAGGCCGTCCCCTGCCAGCTGCTTGGGCCCACAGTCCCCCTTGGGGCAGGGCTGGGCTTGCTGAGGGTCCCGGTGATGGGAGAAACAAGAACGAGCAGCGCAGCGGCTCTGCCGCATCCACAGACCGCCCCCCATGTGCCCCTCACCCCAGCGGGCATGCACGGGCCAGGTGGCTGTGTGGCCTTGTGGGGATCACTGGGAGGCACAGTCGGTCTGAGATGGATCCCCTGTATTTTCCGATTATGAGGCCGGCAGTTAAACGTGGCCTATGGAGAGCCCTTTCCCTCAAAGCTTCACATGTAACCCAGCTTGATGGGTGTTACTTTCAACAAAATGCAGTCAGTGTGGAAACCCAGTGGTGTTTCCCCACCAAACGCTGGGGACTTGGTTTTCTAAGTGTGTTTGAAGTCAGGGAGGTGGCGGAGGCGAGGAAGCACCCGAGACCCTTGTCCGCGGTCAGCCCGTCTGGATGGCTCTGCTCGATGCAGGTGCTGCTCGGGAGAAGTGGGCAGGGCTACGGGCCTGTGAGCCCTGGGCCTCCAGCTCCAGGACCTGGGTCCAGAGATGCCTGTCCCCTACCCTCCTGCCAGGCCACAGGCCCTTGGCCCGTCCCACGCCAGCAGGGTCTAGCCAGCCACAGTGCCCCCCTCGTCTGCCATCCTTTTGGCAAACTTGCAAGTCGAAAGAGAATGTTCTCCTCAGTGGGTTTAAGAGTCAAGGTTGGAAATTGCTTCCCAGGAACCTCTGGACAGGTGTGTCCTCGGGGCGGCTCCCGGTACTGCGGGCTGCGGAGCCGCGCTTTCCAGGGGTTCGATGGCTGCCTGGCTCATCTTCTTGCTGTGGCCTGAGCATCCATGAGGTGGGCGAGGGGTCACACCAACACCTGCCTGATGTGGCGGCCGTGAGGAGGGAAGCGTGTGCCTTTCCTCAGAGATGCTGAGTTTGCTGCCGTTGGCTGGTCCTGCACACGCAGCTTCCCCAGATGCGCCTCCTCCACTGGCCCCGTGTTCTGCTGTGCCCGCCTTTCAGCCCCCCGGGGCCCTGGGGTTGGGGATGCACGTTCTCACTCAGCCCTGTCCTCTGGTGAGCGTGGATCCATATGTTAACCTGGTGGCGGTTTGCTTGCAGTCGTGGAGTTCTGGGAAGAGCCACGGCGGTGAGTGAACACCCTGTGCCACCGAGGCCTTCCCCGGGGCGGTGGGCCGTGCGCAGGTGGGTTCTGGAAGGCACGTCGCAGCCGCCCTGGTGAATGTGGTTTCTGCTCCTGCACCGGCTGCTGGCGGGGTGGGGAGCGCTCTGGGCCTGGTCACGGTCCTGCCGCTTCCCTGGGCCAGGCCATCAGCGCACACATGGGCGAGACACCATCCCTGTGAACAAAGCCTGTGTCCGGCGCGCCTGTTTTAGGGCTGAGGTCATATCTTAGAAGGTGAAACAGAATGGCTGGCAAACTCTAGAAATTCTTCCTTTACGTGGACTTCAGTTCCATGACCAGTAACGCCTCTGTCCGCGTGTGCCTTTGCCACAGTGGCCCATGAGCTAGGGGCAGGCAGCTGCCCAACCCTGGCTCTGAGCGCAGTTTTGTTCCAGATGCTGAGGGCCAAGTGGCTTCTCAGCCCATTGGGCCAGGCTGCCCGGCTCTGGGGGGGCGTGGGTGCTCCCATACCATGTGCCAGTGCACAGCCTTCTGTTGAGATAAGGGCCATCGGTGTCAGTTTGAGCTTCTGCTAAGCTGTTTTTCTTCTTCCGGGCAGGCCCCCGTGGCCATGCTCAGGGCTCTAGACCAGGGTGTGGCGCTGAGGCAGGTCACGTGTATGCAGGGAAGGTGGAGGGAGTTGGAGTGCTCACTTGGCCAGCTTCCCTCCTGCGCAGGTGGCCGAGCTCGGCGATGACACACGTGTTTCCTCGTGGAGTGGGATCACGCTGAGATTCCAGGACAGCGTGGGTCAGCCGCTGGAGGGGTGACTTCCCCTGAGATCGTGTGCTCAAGACATTGCCGCGCCTGCTGTAGGCGCCGTCCACGCAAGCAGGGTATTCCTCCCCCCAGGCACAGAGCGAGGTGGCCCAGCCACTTGGGCCACTACAGCGAGATGGCATGGTGGTGGGACCCTGGGTGAGGAGTCTGAAGGCAGGGGTGGGGCTCACTGTTAGCTGGTGGGGACTGGGGGGCTCCAGGAGGTACCGGTTGTGGGACAGGCTGGGGGTCCACCAGCCCGCATCCTTCTCGAGGTCAGGGCCCTGCTCTGTCCCGTTTCAGGGCTGGCTGGTCGTGGCGGCACTGGGACAACACTAACTGGAACAGGCGGGTGGGAGGTGGGGCTGGGACGGGGAGCGTGGGAGCCATAGACCGCAGGAGCCCGAATCCCAGAGGACAGTCCTGCTGGGGGTGTGGGGACAGCACCATCGGGGCCTCTGTGCATCCAGGGAGCAGGCGGGGCCTGCCTGGGTCCGCCTCAGCCCAGCCGTGGGGTTCGCACCTGTGCCCTTTGCTGCCCTCGGAGGTGTGCTCAGTCCCACAGGAAGGCAGGAGGATGAGCTGCCATTTGTGGGGTGTGGGGTGGGCAAAGCATTCATGTGCTGGGCACAGCCTCAGCCAGAGGAAGGGCACAGTCGGCATTGTGGGCCCAGCGCAGGCTGGTGAGAAGGAACCCTATGTGCAGACGTGGCCGAGTCTCCTAACCATGAGAGCCTCCTAGCCATGAGAGCGCCGCCCAGAGACAGCGTGTGCCCGGCGTGCCCCCACCCACCCAGGGGCTCTTTCCCAGGTTAGGGCTGGGGGTGAAGTGTGGCACCTGCAAGCAGCTTTCTGTGCCCAGCAGAGGCTTGGAAGGCACAGCCGCCTCCAGGTGAGGACGCCTGGTGCCTGGCTGGGGACTGGCTCCTCAGAGGAGAGCACAGCCATGTGGCTCTGGGAGACAAGGGTTTGGATGCTGCAGACTGGGCAGGGCTGGGGGGCGGGGATCCGAGGCAGTGAGTGGCTCTTCGAGGTGCTCTCAGAGCTCGCTTTGGTTTCCCGCCTCACAGTCTCCCCTTGAACAGCTGCACTTAAGTGAGGTCCACCCTTGCCCCACTCCCAGGGGGGCTCCCTGGCCTGGCACACAAGGTAGCTGGTGGGAGCCCCCTGTGGGGTTGTGGGAGGTGGTGTCTGCATTCTGGGCTCCCAAGAGCTGGCTCCCTGCAGAGGAACCTGCCAGTGCACCCCCGGCACCTTCCTGGGATCGAGTCTCCGCCAGGGATGTCTCCTGGCTTGGTCCTCAAGGGCCTGCCAGCCTCATACCCCGCAGGGCACGGTGGGCACGGTGGGCTCTCCAAGGCCAGACAGGACCTTTTTTGCTGGGTTTAGCCTAAGCCCAGGGCTGGCAGGACCAGGGCCTGCAGTCAGGCTGCTCATCACCCAACAGTCGCCGGGGAGCATGGCTGAGTGCCCTGACCCCAACTGTCACTGCCACACAACTGGATGTGGGCCCAGGGCTTTCTTTGGCCAGCAGGTGCCCCACTGTCTTCTCCACATTCCCAAGAGAGGCTCCCTTCTCCCACAACCTGTCCTTAGGGGCTCAAAATGAGTCCCAGCCTGTGTAGGGCCCCCAGTGTGGTCCTCCCACACCTCCCAGGCAGTCCCTGGGCTGTGGGCAGGCTCTCGTGCCAGTGGGGCATGAGCCTGGCTGTCCCCCAGCAGTGGGTCTCTGTCCGCCCTGCATCGTGCCCAGCCTCCCCCAGGCAGCTGCGCTCTTCCTCTCAGCAACCACGTGCCCCCTGGGCCGTGGGGCCCCGCTCCTGCCCTGCACTTGGCTTCTCTGTGGGGTGGGCGGGGATGTCCACCCTCCCACTGCCGCCTCCCAGGCTCCCGAGAACTGCGAGCCCCATCCTGGGCTGGCCTCTGCTTCACCCAGAAGCTGTGGACTGCACAGCCCAGGCATATCCCCTTCCCCTCTGGGGACCTGGCTGACCCCTCGTGGGCTCCTGAATGACAAGGGCCTGGATCCCAGACTTGTGAGGGCCCTTCCAGTTCCCTGTCAGAGTGGACCCCACCCACACCCAAGAGCACGCTCCTGCCCCGGTGTGAGTCTGGGGCACCAGGGCCGCAGCCAGGGGTGCCGAGGGCTGTGGTGGAGCAGGCACTGGACCAGGAGCCCTGTGGCCGTAGCAGCTCTGCAAGCTGACAGGGTCCTGACAGAAGCTCTGGGATCTGCACCCCCGTCCTTGAGTGGAAATGGATGGAGACAGGAGACCCGGTGTCCTGGCTCCGCTGCAGCAGGCACTGCCGTGGCAGGTCGAGGTGATCCTGACTTCCAGGGCCCAGCCTCAGAGTCTAGAGAAACAATTTTACTCGGGCTCGGGGTGGGGGGGACACAGGTGCCACAGAGCAGGAGGTATGGTCAGGTGGGGCCTTGGCTCCAGGGCCTGGGGCCTTCCCGCCCACAGCACTGGCTCTGTCACCAGAAAGATCCTCCTCGAAGTGAGCTCGGAAGCGGACTCGCCCAGAGGGCAGGGGTGTTGGCTGTGGGGCTGTGGTACACTCTGCCTGCGGCATCGCCCGTGTGTGGCCTGTGAGGTGTGTGTGGTGTTGTGGCATGCGTGTGTGCATGCACAGGTGTGTGTGTGTGTGCCTGTGTGCTCTGTGTGGGGGAGCATCACGGGGAGGCCAGGCGTGTGCCCAACTCCCCAAACAAGGCCTCCTGGCTTCCCTTCCGGCTGTCCCGTGGCTCCTGTGGGACCGGGGCCTCTGGTGTGGACCGGCAGCTCTTGGCCCCTGATGGGGATGGAGCAGCTCCAGGGTGCCTGGGACCGGGCTGACACTGCTGGCGAAGGCAGTAGGATGGGCGCAGCCCCTGGGGACAAGGACAGGAAGCAAGGCCAAAGGCACCGCCAGGACAGGCCAGGACAACTTCTTGGCTTCCATGCGGCCTTCCAGAGCAGGGCCACAATGCTGTCTGTGTTCCAGGTTTGGAATGTCCTGGAGATGCTTCTCAGGTGGCCAGCCCTGAGTCCTGCACTGGAACCCAGCGCGGCAGGGCACATCCCACGGCCACATCCCTGTGGTCACAGAGCAGGTTAGGGCACTGGGGGATCCCGGCCTGGCCTGCCCAGGAGAGAAAGGGCTCTCTGTGTGGCCCTGGTGCTCGAGTCCTAGAGGAGCCTGTGGCTGCAGGCTCTCAGATCTCCTCCCCTCGGGCGGGGTCTCTGGCACCTCCGCCTCTGACTCACTGGCCACCAATGGTGTCAGCAGATCCCCGGCTGCCTCAGCAAGGCCCTGTGGTACCTGCTTGCCTCTTGCTTTTGTTGTCCTGAGTCACCACCACGCAGGAAGTCACACTGCCCCGAGGCGGCTGCGTTGCCAGGAAGCCCAGGCCACGTGGAGAGGCCACTCAGAGAGCCCTTGAGTGCAGCATGATAAATGCTGTGTGAAGCTGTCACACCTGGTGTCACTGGTCACTTGAAGTCACCACAGCACCAGCTGGAGGTGAGAGGGTCCGGCTCAGCTGAGACACCGCTTCCATGCAGTGACTGGAGGCAACTCTGTTGGAGAGTTTCCCAGCCTGGGACGGATGCAGGGGAATTTGGAGACTGGTCCCAGCCAGGGTGCATCCCAGGGCGTGGTGGGAGCCGCCCCAATCAGCACGTGCCACAGTTCCTCGCACCCTCTGACCACTGAAGACCTCTGAGGCCAGCCTAAGGAGGACCTGCAGGGCTCTCCTTGTTTTTTCTTTGTTTGTTTGTTTTTGTTTTTTGCACACAGAGGCAGAGTCTCGCTCCGTCACCCAGGCTGGAGTGCAGTGGCAAGATCTCCGCTCACTGCAACCTCTGCCTCCCGGGTTCACGCCGTTCTCCTGCCTTAGCCTCCTGAGCAGCTGGGACCACAGGCGCCCACCACCACACCCAGTTAATTTTTTTATTTTTAGTAGAGACGGGGTTTCACCATGCTGGCCAGGCTGGTCTTTAACTACTCACCTCATGATCCGCTCGCCTCAGCCTCCCAGAGTGCTGGGATTATAGGCGTGGGCCACCGCAACTGGCCGTTTTTTTTTTTTTTAGGTTTTGTGTATTTACTTTAGAGACTAGGTCTCCTTCTGTCACCCAGGCTGGAGTGCAGTGGAGCCCTCACGGCTCATTGTAGCCCGGAACTCCTGGGCTCAAGCCATCCTCCCGCCTCAGCCTCCAGGGTAGCTGGGACCGCAGGTGTGCACCACTGCCCTCAGCCACTTTTTAAATTTCTCTAGAGAGGGGGTCTTGCTACGTTGCCCAGGCTGGTCTTGAACTCTGGCCTCAAGCAGTCCTGCCTCAGCCTCCCAAAGCACTGGGATTACAGGCATGAGCCACAGGGTCCAGCCTCTCAGTGCTTTTTGAAAATGAGCTGCTTTTCTCCTCCGTCCCCAAACCTGAACCTCAGCGCTCCTGGAAACGCCCACACTTGCATTCTGATGCTGAATTAATCACCGTGTCCCCAGGTGGCTGCTCTTGCCAGCCAAGCACTGAGGCCTCCAAACTCAGTCCTGGGATGGAGGTCGTCAGACCCCATGCTTCCCTGGGGCTCGCTGAGGGAGGGGATCTGACCCCACAGGCCCTACCCAGGAGTGAATCTGGGGCCAAGGTGACCCTCGCTGACGGCGGACGCTCTGGCTGCTTCCCTCCTATCCAGGCTGGCCCCGCCACATCCGTGATGCGGCTGCCCTCACGCCACTGCCAGCCCTGGAGCTGTCTGCTGTGTCACTGGCCTCTCAGAGGCTGGGGAGCAGGTGGTGCATGGTGGGGAGGGACTATGGCTGATTTACAGTCCCCAGGGGCAGGAACGGGTTTGGGCTTGTGGGTTTGAGCAGGACCCTGCGAGGGTGGTGAGGACGGGGGGCAGGACAGGGGCGACTCCGTGCGTGCCACTTAGGGCTGGGGATTTTCATGAAAAATGCACACGAGCCCTGAGCTACACCTGTGGGTGCTCCTGCTGGAGGCACTCACTGCAGAGGAGGTTGCTGCCACCCACCGGAAGGGAGGACTGTGCCCTCCTCACCTGGCCTTTGTCCCCAGCTCTGACACTGGCTGTCCAGCCTGCATCCCGTTACACACTGCACCAGGGTGCCCAGGTGTAACCCCCATGAAAATGGCTCTCAGATTCCCACTCACTTCACTCAGTGCAACCAAACCTGGCTGCCCCAGCTCTCAGCTGCTTCCGATGCCTTCATGAGCGCACTGCCTCTGCCTGCACTGGGTCATCGTGGGAAGGATGGCACTGTCCTTTGTCAGAGCATCCACCTCCTGAGAGCATGCAAGTATGCCCCCTACAAACATGCACATGCACGCACCCACACACATGCACATGCACGCACACCTACACACATGCTCACACCTCCATGCATGCACACACACCCACACGCATGCACATGCATGCACACCTACATACATGCTCACACACCTATATGCATGTGCACACACACATGCACATGCATGCACACCCACACGTATGCACACACACATGCACATGCATGCACACCCACACATGCTCACACACCTACATACATGCACCTGTGTGCACACTTACATGCATATGCCTATATCCATTGCATGCATTCCTACATGCATGTACACGGCTACATCCATGCACATGCCTGCACACACCTACATAGATGCAAGCACACACCTACACATATGAACATACCGGCATATGCACACACACCTACATACACATGCACATGCATGCACACGTCTACATGCATGCACCTGTACTCACACCTACATGCATGAACACAGATGTGCATGTGTGTGCACATGCATGCCTATACGCACGCATGTGCTTGCACATGTATATACACAGGCACACACAGTGCACGTATGCGAATTCCCTCTTTTTGCCTCTTTTTGTGCTGTCCAGTTAACTTTCTCTTGGAGGGAAGTGCTCCACGGGCATCCTGTCCAGTACTGTAGCACAGGCTGCATGAGACTCCTGAGCACTGGAGGAGCTGAATTTTTTTTTTTTTTTGAGACGGAGTCTCGCTTTGTCGCCCAGGCTGGAGTGCAGTGGCATGATCTCGGCTCACTGCAAGCTCCGCCCCCTGGGTTCACGCCATTCTCCTGCCTCCGCCTCCCAAGTCGCTGGGACTATAGGTGCCCGCCACCACACCCAGCTAATATTTTTGTATTTTTAGTGGAGATGGGGTTTCACCGTGTTAGCCAGGATGGTCTCGATCTCCTGACCTCGTGATCCTCCTACCTTAGCCTCCCAAAGTGCTGGGTTTACAGGTGTGAGCCACCGCGCCCGGCCTGAATTTTTTATTTAAGTGAAATTGTCATTGTGTCTGGTGGTGTCTGTAGGGGTGCACGGTACTGGCCAGGATCTGGAATTTAGATTTGTGGTTTTTCCTGGCACCAATGCTCAGAACATTTTAGGTGCTGCAAGGAAGAGGTGCTGCTGGTTGGCACCTAAATAGAACCAAAGAACTGTCAAAAGGTTGGGCGGGCAGTCAAGACCTGTAATCCCGGGCATCTGGGAAACCATCACAGCTCACGCCTGTAATCCCAGCGCTTTGGGAGGCCGAGGCGGGTGGATCACGAGGTCAGGAGATCGAGACCATCCTGGCAAACACGGTGAAACCCCGTCTCTACTGAAAATACAAAAAACTTAGCGGGGTGTGGTGGCGGGCGCCTGTAGTTCCAGCTTCTAGGAAGGCTGAGGCAAGAGAATGGCGTTAACCCGGGAGGTGGCGGAGCTTGCAGTGAGCGGAGATCGCGCCACCGCACTCCAGCCTGGGCAACAGAGCAAGACTCCATCTCAAAAAAAAAAAAAAAAAAGGCCCCCAGCATGGGGGACCTGCAGCTGCCAGGCCACTGGTTGCACCGTTCCTGAACCTGTGGGTTTCTTTCACCCTCTGTAGATTCGACACGGCTTGGTGTTTCACACCTTGAAACTACAAGAGTGAATCTGAAAGTTAGTTCAAAAAGTCAAAGGGGTTCACAGCAGCCAAGAGGTGGAGACAACACGAAGCCCACCGGTGGAGGAGTGGGTGGGCAACGTGTGGTCGACCAGACGATGGGGTGTTCTGCGCGCGAGGAGGTGAGTCCTGATGCAGCGACAGGTGTGAACCTTGAAGGCATCATGCTGAGCAGGGCAAGCCAGGCACGAAGGGTCACATGTTGTCTGATTCCATTTCTGTGAAACGTCCACAACAGGCCAATCCACAGATACACAAAGATGGGTGGTTACCAGGCGCTGGGGGAGGGAGGAATGGGGAGTGAGTGCTCATGGCGGGGGGCGCGTTTCCTTCGGGGGGCATGACGGTGTTCTGGAACTAGGTGGAGGTGCTGGCTGTGGTGCATTGGGAATGGATCAGACGGCACTGAATTGTCCACCTTAACAAGGCTGCGTTTGTTATGTGAATTTCTCTCTTTTTTTTTTTGAGACGGAGTCTCACTCTGTCGCCAGGCTGGAGTACAGTGGTGCGAGCTCGGCTCACTGGAAGCTCCGCCTCCCGGGTTCAGGCCATTCTCCTGCCTCAGCCTCCTGAGTAGCTGGGACTACAGGCTCCCGTCACCACGCCCAGCTAATTTTTTGTATTTTTTAGTAGAGACGGGGTTTCACCGTGTTAGCCAGGATGGTCTCGATCTCCTGACCTTGTGATCCACCCGTCTCAGCCTCCCAAAGTGCTGGGATTACAGGCGTGAGCCACTGCGCCCGGCCTTTTATGTGAATTTCCCCCAAATACAAAAAAAAAAAAAAAAAAAAAAATTGCCTCCACCTTTCTTTCCAGTTGTAACTTTTGTGATTTTTAAGGCGTTGAACCCAATCCCTCCATTTTACATCCTCTATGAACTAATCGATGCCACCAAACTACTAAATTTCATTTCCCAGAAAGTTCATGAAAAACCAAAATTCCAAGGAAGAAAAACTTGAGACCCAAGCTAGTCTCATGTTTTTTTATCAACTGTGATTTTTCAAAATTTCCATGCTGGGCCTGAAGTACTGTAAGAATCAGAACAGTTTATTTAAGCAAACCAATATGCATGTTTCGTCATAAAATAATTTCCACATGGTAATACATTTGTTTTTTCTGTTTGTTTTTTGAGACAGAGTCTTGCTCTGTCACCCAAGCTAGAGTGCAATGGCGTGATCTCGGCTCACTGCAACCTCTGCCACCCGGGTTCAAGCGATTCTCCTGCCTCAGCATCCTCAGTAGCTGAGATTACAGGCATGTGCCACCATGCCTAGCTAATTTTTGTATTTTTAGTAGAGACGGGGTGGGGGTGTTTCGCCATGTGGGCCAGGTTGATCTCGAACTCTTGACCTCAAGTGATCCAGAATTACAGGTGTGAGCCACCGTGCCAGACGTTATACAATAATACATCTGTAACAGTGGTATTTTATTTTATTTTATTTTTTATTTTTATTTTTTTTGAGACGGAGACTCGCTCTGCCGCCCAGGCTGGAGTGCAGTGGCCGGATCTCAGCTCACTGCAAGCTCCGCCTCCCAGGTTCCCGCCATTCTCCTGTCTCAGCCTCCCGAGTAGCTGGGACTACAGGCGCCCACCACCTCGCCTGGCTAGTTTTTTGTATTTTTTAGTAGAGACGGGGTTTCACCGGGTTAGCCAGGATGGTCTCGATCTCCTGACCTCGTGATCGGCCCGTCTCGGCCTCCCAAAGTGCTGGGATTACAGGCGTGAGCCACCGCGCGCGGCCAACAGTGGTATTTTAAACATGATGGGCAGGCACGTTTTGGTTTGGGTTCTGCACATTTTTAGCCTTGCAAGTCAGTGGAGACAGAGGTGTGTGCTGCGCTGTGGGAGGTAACTAGCCTGACCGGGAAGGGCTGGGGCACGGAGATCCCCAACCCGGGGCTCCCCACCAACTCCTGGAGCCCAGTCTGGGGGTCGCAGGGGAGTGGGCTGTGCCGCACTCCCATGCATGAGTGGGCGGTGGCCACGCTGACCCCCACACCAGACCTCCGTCCCCAGGACTGGAGGGAGAGGAGGAAACGAGGGAAGTCCTAAAGCTAAGCCAGCTGTTTAGCCCGTTTTCCTGACCGGCGCTGTGGACAGGCCCTGCCTGCTAAATGGTAAATGTTTTAATCTCCAGCGACCTAATTTAGTTCTTTTAAAAGCACAACTCAAAGCAAAAATGAAGCTGCCTAATAATATTTGTTAAAACCCTATTATCAGGAGAAGTGGTAATATGTTGAAATTACCTTTGCAAAAATTAAAAAAAGAAAGTCGGCCGGGCACAGTGGCTTACGCCTGTAATCCCAGCACTTTGGGAGGCCGAGACAGGCGGATCACGAGGTCAGGAGATTGAGACCATCCTGGCCAACATAGTGAAACCCCACATCTACTAAAAATACACACACACACACAAATAAATAAATAAATAAATAAATTAGCCAGGCGTGGTGGTGCACTCCTGTAATCCCAGTTACTTGGGAGGCTGAGGCAGGAGAATTGCTTGAACCCGGGAGGCAGAGGTTGTGGTGAGCCGAGATCACGCCATTGCACTCCAGCCTGGGCAACAAGAGGGAAACTCCATTTCAAAAAAGAAAGTCTATGCGGGGTGGCTCATGTCTGTAATCCCAGCACTTTGGGCAACTGAGGCAGGCAGATCACATGAGGTCAGGAGTTTAACACCAGCCTGGCCAACATGATAAAACACTGTCTGCTAAAAGTATAAACATTAGCTGGGCGTGGTGGCGGGCATCTATAATCCCAGCTACTTGGGAGGCTGAGACAGTAGAATCACTTGAACCTGGGAGGTGGAGGTTGCAGCGAGCCGAGATTGAGCCACTGCACTCCAGCCTGGCAACAGAAGGAGACTCAAAAAACAAAACAACAACAAAAAAAACACCTAAAAAACAAAACAAAACAAACCACTGTCATTGGGGAGATGGTAATATGTTGAAATTATCTCTTTACAAAAATTATTAAAAAAAAGAAAGAAAGGCTGGGCATGGTGGCTCACACCTGTAATCCCAGTGCTTTGGGAGACCAAGGTGGCAGGATTGCTTGAGCCCAGGAGTTCGAGACCAGGCTGCGCAACATAAGACTCTGTCTCTATTATTATTATTATTATTATTGTTATTGATAATGAAAGAAAAGACCTCCTTAGGATGAGGTGAGCAAGCGTCAGCCTGCAGGCCAGATGCCCAGGAGCATGGGCTCACCCTGCCCTGACTTCCAGCTAGGCTGGAGGCCAGGTGGGGAAAAGTCCTGTGCCCCTCCTGAGGGGGAACAGGGCCCGATTTGGAAGGCCTGGGTCCAGGGCGGGACACTGCCACCTTTACCAAGCTTGTGTGACCTTGTTGCCAGGGGAAGGTCTGAATGGGCTGGCCCACTGGGGATATCTGGGCTACCAGCTGGGCCATCCTGGGGCCACTGAGAAGGCAAAGGGCGCAGAGCTCAGCCAGGCCAGGGTTTCCTCTCTCATCACTCCCCACTCCTCCGTCCATGCCCAGGGGCATCTGCAGGGCTGGCCTGGGGCCGCCCAGAGGCTGTGAGGGCCAGAAGGCCTCACCTGGGTCACCACCCAGAGTGAGAGGTGAGCTGGGGGCACGGGAGCAAAAGGGAGGCAGGCAGGCTCCGGGGGAAGAGCCCCAGGAGGCAGGTGTGCGGTTAGGGTTAGGGTTATGAAGGAGGGGAGGGGATGTGTGCGTGATGGTGCATTTTGCCTTCCCCAGCAGCTGGGTCTGAAATGCCTGGGGATCAGGTCACCCAAGAGGGTGGGGTGACCAGAGGCCAGGGTTCCAGAAAGGGCTGGCACCTGACCGTGTTGGATGAACTGGGTCCATGTGCCACAATCCATACCAGGGTGTCCCATTTGTCCCTCTACCTCCCCCCATGGAGGTGGGAACCTGGGGCTGGTAAGGACGATGGCACCTCTCTGCAGGGCCCCCAGATTCCTGACGCATAAGGAAACAGCGCCTACTCGCCCCACTTCTCAGGTCGCTGACCACCAGAAGTCATGAAACACGGGAGGATGATCCACGCAGCATGAGGACAGGCAAGCAGGGTAGGGGAGCAGGGCCAGAGCTGGGGAGCCCGAGGTGGCCTCAGAGAGCACCTGTGTGGAGGGAGGCCCGAGGGTGTCCTGGGCTCGCCTGTCCCAGGAGCCTGATGGCCGGCCGAGCAGTGTGAGAGAGGACAGAGCCCAGTGCAGGACGGGCAAACCCAGGAGGTGTCTGGGAGCACCAAGAGCAGACAGCTTCTCCCGTGGGAGAACAGAGCACAGCCGCTCTTGGGGGAAGGAACGTGTGTGAGGCTGAAACTTGGGCGTTCACCAGGTCTCGGGTGGCACAGACCTCTTAGCTGTTCCATGGCATGGCCGTTCAAAGCTCACCCGTACCTGGCAAAATTGCATTCCTTACTATTTAATTTCTCTCACAAGGGAGAAATTGAATTTAATTCACTTAATTAAATTAGCATTTAATTCACTTAATTAAATTAGCATTTCCCCCTTGGGGGAGTGATGACGTGGTGAGGCCGGGAAGCCCTGCTTTAAGTGTGCC
Source organism: Papio anubis (assembly GCF_008728515.1). Taxonomy (NCBI): domain Eukaryota; kingdom Metazoa; phylum Chordata; class Mammalia; order Primates; family Cercopithecidae; genus Papio; species Papio anubis. The sequence goes on along the minus strand of NC_044988.1, from coordinate 105,292,198 downwards.
TGCCTGGGCGCCACCTGTGCCAGCCTGGAGCGGCCTGGTGGGAGTGTTAGGGGCTGTGGTGTTGGGTGGGTGTCCAGGTCTGATGGGAGACGGTCCGATTCTCTTGCATACTTGTAGAGAGCGACATTTTTCCGTGGAAGTGTCCACAGGTTTTCTCCCCAGCAGTGGGTTAGCCGTGGGATGGGAGGTCTGTGAGCACCCCTGCTGGGTCCTCCCAGGGCTGGGCCCCAAACCCAGCATACAGTGCCAGGCCTGGTTCAGGCCTCAGGAGAAGCAGCCCTGAGATTCACAGAGGCCAATATCCCTGAGTCTCTGAGACTCAAGTTTCCACATTTGCAAACTAGGGGACATCGTGGGGCCTGGGTGCAGCTCCCAGTCCTGACTCGGCACACAGCAAGTGCCCAGGAGTGGCTGGCAATGTCAGTGTGCCAGGATCTGAGCCTGCCCCGAGGGACTGGGGATGGTGCCCCCAGCCTCCAAGGCTCCCAGCGAAGTGGGGATCCATCCTTAGGGTTCATAGATACGGTGCGCATCCAGAGAGAAACTCGGCAGCTGCAGGGGCACCTCCCAGGTGATAGCTCAGCTTTCAGCGCTCGTGGAGCCCACCCCAACCCCAGCCCCCATTGTTCTTGCTCGCAGTGCTCACTGCCGTGGCTCACAGGCTGTAAACTACCCCCTCCTGGCAGAACAATCCAGTGGGCCAAAGCAATCCTCCTGCCTCGGCCTCCTGGGTAGCTGGGACCACGGCCACATGCCACCACACCCGGCTAATTTTTTTGTAGAGGTGGGGTCTTGCTATGTTGCCCAGGCTAGTCTTGAACTCTTGGGTTCAAGCAATCCTCCCACCTCGGCCTCCCAAAGGGCTGGGATTACAGGAGCGCACCACGGCCTCAGTCCGTTTTTATTTAACAGGTGGAGTTTTTGCGTTGGCTCCGATGGAGGCCAGAGGGGTCAGAAACCTGCCTCCGAACTACCCTTCCCACGTCATTCCTGGACTGGGGTCTTCTGGGGCGCCTCCTTGCAAGTTAGCATGAGAGTCCTCCCTCCTATGGAAGAGTCCACAGGGGCTCTGCCAATGTCCTTCCTGCTCTCATTTTCTGCTGAGGGTGTGTTTTGGTAGGTTCAAGATGCCCAATAAGCTGGGATTTCCTGGGTTCCAGCAGCCCCTGCCATTTCCCCAGGAGCTGGGACTGCAAGTGGGCCCACCACAACCACTCTATTTTTCTCGGGGGGTGGTGCAGAACCTAGGGGAGAAGGGGCCAGACAGCACGGGTGGAGCGAGGAGGGGGCCCATGGGGAACAGAGTGGGGGAGGTGTGTATGGTGTGGTGGGGACAGGTGCAGGGCCCTGGCCTGAGCTGAGGCTCCAACCCTCAGCGGATCCCAACCTGATAAGAAGTTGCTGCACTGTGCACCTCAAGATGAGGGGGGCCTGGCACCACGGGGCACCCGCTGGAGGGCAGAGATTGACCATTGCAGGTGCGCAGGTCAGTGGCACTAAGCAGTCACTGCAACGCAGGACCATCACTTCCCTCCATCCACAGAACTTTCCATTTGCCCACTCTGTCCCCATGAAACACTCACTTCTGTCCCTTCCCCAGCCCGGCAGCCACCTTTCACCTTCTTGTCTCTATGAACCTGATGACTCTGGGGACTGTCAATAAGCGGAACCACAGGATGTGTCCTTCGTGACTGGCTCATTTCACTCTGCATAATGTTCTCAAGGCTCATCCGTATTGTAGTGTGGGTCCAAGTTTTCTTCCTTTTTAGGGCTGAGTAGTATTTTCTTGTGTGGCGAGGCCACATTTTCCTTGTCCATCATCTGTCCACAGACACTTCAGCTGTTCCCACCCAAGTGGAATAAGGTGCCATGAACAGGGGTGTCCAAACACCCCTTGGAGACCCTGCTTTCTTTGAGACGGAGTCTCATTTGTCGCTTGCTAGTTGGAGTGCAGTGGCTGATCTCTAGCTCACTGCAAGCTCCGCCTCCTGGGTTCCCGCATTCTCCTGCCTCAGGCCTCCCGGGTAGCTGGGACTACAGGTGCCCGCACCTCCTGCTGTTTTCCTTGTATTTTTAGTAGAGACGGGTCTCACCGCATAGGGCCAGGGATGGTCTCTGACCTCCTGACCTCGTGATCCGCCCGTCTCGGCCTCCCAAAGTGCTGGGATTACAGGCATGAGCCACCATGCCCAGCCTCTGCTGACAGTGTCTTTTAATGCAAGCAATGTTTTAATTTTCTTGATTTCCAATTTATCTTTTCTTTTGTTGCCTGTGCCTTTGATGTCATATCCAAGAAATCATTGCCAAATTCAGTGTTACGAAGCTTTTGCCACATATATACATATATGTATATTTTTTTGCTACAGGGTCTTACTCTGTCATCCAGGCTGGAGTGCAGTGGTGCGATCACGGCTCTCTGCAGCCACGAACTCCTGGACTCAAGTGATCCTCCCACCTCAGCCTCCTGAGTAGCTGGGACTACAGGTGTGCACCACCACACCTGGCTAATTTTTAAATTTATTGTAGAGCCGGGCTCTCTCTCTCTCTGTTGCCCAGGTAGGATTCAAACTCCTGGGCTCAAGAGGTCCTCCTTTCTTATTTTTCGAGATGGAGTTTTGCTGTTGCCAAGCTGGAGTGCAGTGGTGCAATCTCGGCTCACTGCAACTTCTCCCTCCTGGGTTTAAGCAGTTCTCCTGCCTCAGCCTCCTGAGTAGCTGGGACTACAGCGCACGCCACCATGCCCAGCTAATTTTTGTCGTTTTGGTAGAGACAGGGTTTCACCACTTTGGCCAGGATGGTCTTGATCTCTTGCTTGTGATCCACCCGCCTCAGCCTCCCAAAGTGCTGGGATTACAGGCGTGAACGACTGCACCCGGCCTCAGGGTTGGGGGGGGGTCCTCCTTTCTCAGCCTCCCAAAGTGCTGGCATTACAGGTGTGAGCCACTGTGCCCGGCTTTGCCGTTTATTTTCTTTTTAGAATTTTATAGTTTTGGATCTTACATTTAGGTCTTGGATCCATTTTGAATCTTTCTATCTGTGGTAAGGGCCAAACTTTATTTTTCTGCGTGTGGATATCTACTATTCCCAGCACCATTTGCTGAAAAAGACTGTCCTTTCCCCACTGAATGGTCTTGGCACCCTTATTAAACATCATTTGGCCATGTATGCAAGGGTTTGTTTCTGGGCTCGCTATTCTATTCCATTGGTTTGTATGTCTGTCTTTATGCCAGTGCCACGTTGCTTACTATAGCTGTGTAGAAAGTTTTGAGATTAGGAAGTAAAAGTCCTTAAACTTTGTTCTTTTTCAGACTGTTTTGGCTAGTCAGGGTCCCTTGAGATTCCAAATGAATTTTAAGATGCTTTTCTGTTTCTGCAAAAAATGTCATTGGGATTTTATAGGGATTGCATTAAATCTGTAGATTGCTTCAGGTAGTACTGAGGTCTTAACCATATTAAGTCTTCCAACACAAAATGTCTCTCCATTTATCTGTCTTTTAATTTTTTTCAGCACTGTTTTGTAGCTTTCGTTGTACCAGTCTTTCACCTCCTTAATTCTTGTTTTATTGTTTTTATGCTATTGTATGTGGAACTGTTTTCATAATTTCCTTTTCAGATTGTTCTTTGTATCCTGCTGCTTTGCTGAATTCATTCATTAGTTCTAACAGATCTTTTGTGGAATCTTTAGGATTTTCTTCATATAGGATCATATAATCTAAAAATATTCATAATTTTACTTCTCCCTTTTCCATTTGGATGCCTTTTACTTTTCTTGCCTAATTGCTCTGGCTAGATCTTCATGGAAGGGGCAGAAGTGGATATTTTGCCTTATTCCTGATTCTAATTTTTTTTGAGATGGAGTTTTGCTCTTGTTGCCCAGGCTGGAGTGCAATGGTGTGATCTTGGCTCACCACAACCTCTGCCTCCTGGGTTCAAGTGATTCTCCTGTCTCAGCCTCCCGAGTAGCTGGGATTACAGGTGTGTGCCACCATGCCTGGCTAGTTTTCTATTTTTAGTACAGATGTGGTTTCTCCATGTTGCTCAGGCTGGTCTTGAACTCAAAACCTCAGGTGATCTGCTCACCTTAGCCTCAAAGTGCTGGGATTACAGGCATGAGCCACCGCGCCCGGCCTCTTATTCCTGATTTTACAGGAAAAGTTTTCAGCCTTTCATCACCGAGCAGTGTTAGATGTGGGCTTTGCATAAATGGCTTTTATTATGTTGAGGAAGTTTCCTTCTATTCCTAATCTGTTCAGTGGTTTTATCATGAAAGGGTGTTGAGTTTTGTCAAATGCTTTTTCTGCATTGAGATGATCATGTAGTTTTTTCCTTCATTCTGTTAGTATAGTGTATTACATTGATTTTTTATTTTTATTTTTTTGTATGCTGAGCCATCCTTGAATTCCAGGAATAAATCCCCTTGGTCATAGTGTATAACCCTTTTAATATGCTGCTGAAGTTTGCCAGTACTTTGTTGAGGTTTTTTGCATCAGCGTTCACAAGGAATATTGGTCTATAGTTTTCTTTTCTTGTGGTGTGTATGTCTGGCTTTGGTACCAGGGTAAAGTGGGCCTCACAGAATGAGTTAGGAAGTGTTCCCCTATCTTCAGTTTTTTGGAAATGTTTGAGAAAGGCTGGTATTAGTTCTTCTTTACATGTTTGGTAGAATTCACCAGGAAACCATCAGGTCTTGGACTTTTCGGATTCAGATAATGCTTTTAATGCCTATAAAGATTAAAAATGAAATTAAAAGACTTTCATCGCAAATTTTAAATGGTGGTACAGCACTGCATGTGCTTCTTTACGAATGCATTAAATAATGTAAGCGAGCAGCTGGTCTAGGAGTTATGGTAATTTTGAAGCGATGATGAGCAGAATGGTATTCTGTGGCATCTGCAGCAATGGTGATGTGATGTGAGACATCCATGACTTCTGTAGGAGGTGGAGTCCCAGACACTGCTGATGCTGCTGCAGCAGTTGGTTGCCTAGATTCATAATTCAGGAAAATGTTAAATTTTGATTAACGGCCAGTGATGGTAAAGATGGTATTTTTTTTCTGTCCCAGTTCTCAGTATCAACCTTCTTGGTGTGCTGGGTATGGCAGCTATCCCAAACACCCCCATGGGCCCATGTCACACATGAACAGATTCTGTTATATCTTTCCAGAAAAAAAAAAATGCTGAGAATTACCACAGTAAGGGACATTTTACTTTGAAACATTCACTGGTGTACCCAGCCCTGACCAAGGGCCATGTGGAGGCTGGAGTGTGCAGGTGCAGGGGGTGGTGCCCTATGCAGGAGGGTGGCCTTGGCTCTAGGGTGCACAAGCATGGCCTCTCTGCAGGACCTGTGCTTCCACTAGGAGGCTGGGGTGGTTACATGCTCCTGAGTGTGTTTGGGGAAGGAACTCAGTAATTAGTCACCACGTGTATACGTTTCCTGCAGCTGCTGTGGCAAATTACCACAAATTCAGTGGCTGAAACACAAGCATTTATTCTCTTACAGTTCTGAGGTCAGAAGTCTAAATTATCTCACTCTGGTAAAGTCAAGGTGTTGGCAGGGCTGGCTCCTACTGGAGGCTCTAGGGTAGGGGGGAATCTGTCTCTGCCTTTTCCAGCTTCTAGGGGTCTCCACATTCCTTGGCTTGTGGCCCCTCCCTCTGCCTTCAAAGCCAGCATCTTCTCTCCTCTGACCCCTGCTTCTGTGGTCACATCTTCTGTCCAACTGTGAAGCTCCTGTCTCCCTCTTATGATCATGATTACATGGGACCTACCTGGATAATGCAGGACAAACCCCCTTCTCAAGGCCCTTCACTTAATCCCATCTCCAAAGTCCCTTTTACCAGGTACGATGATTTAAAAGATGTCATCCCCTCCAAAATTCATGTTGAAACTGAAAGTTGGCCGGGCGCGGTGGCTCACGCCTGTAATCCCAGCACTTTGGGAGGCCGAGACGGGCGGATCACAGGGTCAGGAGATTGAGATCATCCTGGCTAACACGGTGAAACCCCGTCTCTACTAAAAATACAAAAAACCAGCTGGGCGAGGTGGTGGGCACCTGTAGTCCCAGCTACTCGGGAGGCTGAGGCAGGAGAATGGCGTAAACCCGGGAGGCGGAGCTTGTAGTGAGCTGAGATCCGGCCACTGTGCTCCAGCCTGGGCGACAGAGCGAGACTCCGTCTCAAACAAACAAACAAAAAAACAAAAAAACCCAAAAAACCTTTGTCTTCCTTGAACATGCACAGTTACTGTAATATGCGTGTTCCCGTTGCAAGGCCCTCTTCCTGAATAAATATCTTTTTAGAGAGCTCCTCTGTTATTTAGGTTAACTAACAACAAACTTGGTACCCACTGTGGTGACAGAAGAGGTAGGGCCATTTAGGACTAGGTCACTAGGGCTCGTCTTATAAAAGAGGCTTCCTGTGGAGTTTGGCTTTTTCTTGCCACTCTGTTCATCCCACCTTGTGAGGACACAGCATTCTTCCCTCCAGAGGAAACAGCAACGAGGTGCCCTCACCAGACACAGGACCTGCCAGTGCCTTGATCTTGGACTTCCCAGCCTTCAGAACCATGAGAAACAAATTTATATTGTTTATAAATCACCCAGTCTGTGGCATTTTGTTATAGTGGCACAAATGAACTAAGACACCAGGTAAGGTCACACATTCACAGGTTCCAGGAATTAAGATGTGGACATCTTTGGGGGGGCGCCGTTGCTGTTACTGCACTATTTTGCTAGTGAGGTTGCAACAGGAAGTCCAGGGGCCTCATCCTGTTGCTTGTATCATAAGCCAATGTCCACTTGGTGGGACCCTCAGGATGTGTCTAGGAACAAGAGGGGAACAGCAGGGCAAACAGGATGAGTTCTCCTCTTGTGCTCTCCGTGGGCAGGCAGGAGCCTCTCAAGGTATGTGCCCATCCAACTCCTCCCCAGAAGACGGGGCCCTGGAGTTACTGGAGCTGTGCCTGAGCTGCTGCTATGCTTGTAGGAGACTTCTGAGCAACTTCCCTCTACCTTCGTCATGTCTAATGATGCTGTAACTTGGTCTCAACATTAAAGATGGAAAAAAGGGCCAGGTGCGGTGGCTCATGCCTGTAATCCCAGCACTTTGGGAGGCCGAGGCGGGCAGATCACGAGGTCAGGAGATCAAGACTAACATGGTGAAACCCCGTCTCTACTAAAAATACAAAAAATTAGCCGGGCGTGGTGGCGGGTGCCTGTAGTCCCAGCTACTCGGGAGGCTGAGGCAGGAGAATGGTGTGAACCTGGGAAGCGGAGCTTACAGTGAGCCACTGCACTCCAGTCCGGGCAACAGAGTGAGACTCTGTCTCAAAAACAAAACAAAACAAAACAAAACAAAAACAACAAGAAAAAAAGGTCAGCCTGTTTTGCTCTAACAAAAATATTTTTCTCCTTTTTTTTTTTTGAGTCAGAGGGTCTTGTTTTGTCACTTAGGCTGGAGTACAGCAGGACAATCCTGGCTCACTGCAGCCTTGACTTCCTGGGCTCAAGTGATCCTCCTACCTCAGCCTCCTGAGTAGCTGGGACCACAGGTGCACACTATTGCTTCCTGCTTTTTATTTTTTATTTATTTTTATTTTTTGTAGAGGTGGGGTCTTATTTTGTTGTCCAGAATGGTCTTGAACTCCTGGGCTCAAGCGATCCTTCTGCCTTGGCCTCCCAAAGTGCTGGGATTACAGGTGTGAACCACCATGCTGGACCAGAATTAGTTTTTTTTTTTTTTTTTTTTTTTTTTGAGACGGAGTCTCCCTCTGTCTCCCAGGCTGGAGTACAGTGGCACGATCTTGGCTAACTGCAACCTCGCCCTCCCAGGTTTAAAGCAATTCTCCTGCCTCAGTCTCCTGGGTAGCTGGGATTACTGGCACATGCCACTGTGCCCAGCTAATTTTTATATTTTTAGTAGAGACGGGGTTTCACCATGTTGGCTAGGCTGGTCTTGCAGAACTGGGTTTTAATAAGCAATGAGAAGCATTATAGCAGCCCTGATAATGAAACTTCGATGATATCGAGACTTCTTCCTCTTCTCCTTGTGGCTTGCTCTTTAAGCCTAGGGGGACTTCTGGTCCCTGGACTCTCCCCTCTTCTCACTTCCCACTGAGGTCTGGCGTCAGCATGGATCCTCACATGCGCCCTCAACTGTTCTGCCCTGGTCAAACCAGCCACTGTCTAGGCCCCACCTTCATCCTGTGTTCTTGGTGAGTGGACATACACCTGTACCACCCGGCCTTCCTGTCCACTTAAGGGATGTCCCCAAGGAGGTGAGAATACTGCCCCACATCCAGCCCAGATAACTATCCCGGGCCTTCTGTGCCTCCAACCTGCCGTGCCTCTGCCCTGCCCTGCCCTTAACCAGTTCCAGGGCCACCAGGGGAAAACCAGCCAGGCTCCCATCCCAGCCCAGCCCAACCCTCCTTCAGTCCTGCACCCTGCTGCCTTCTCTTCTGCTACAAGAGGAAAAAGGGTCTCTCTGCTGGGCTCCTGCTCAAGGGCACACGATGCCTGCTCCCCATCATCAGATCCTGTCTACTGCATCACTCCAACGGGAACCTGTCATCACTCCCATTTTAAACACGCCATTCTGCACCCCATGCCTGTCTCGCTGCTCTCCTTTACAGCAAACTCAGGCATGGAATCCAAATACGCGTCCTCAGAACTCCTGCCTGTCTTTTGTCCCCACCCAAATCTCATCTTGAATTCCCACGTGTTGTGGGAGGGACCCGGTGGGACGTAATTGAATAATGGGGCAGGTCTTTCCCATGCTGTTCTCGTGATAGCGAGTAAGTCTCACGAGATCTGACAGTATTCAATTAGGGCGAGTTTCCCTGCCCACTCTCGCTCTTTGCCTGCCGCCATCCACGTAAGATGTGACTTGCTCCTCCTTGCCTTCCACCATGATTGTGAGGACTCCCCAGCCATGTGGAACTGTAAGTCATTAAACCTCTCTCTTTTGTAAATTGCCCAGTCTCGGGTGTGTCTTTATTAGCATTCTGAAAACGGACTAATACACCACCATTCCACAAAACCTGCACTCGCCAAATCTGAGTCAGCTCCCAGGCCGTAAGCTGGGGACCCCTCTCCTGACTTCTCACCTTTCAGGCTGGCTCCCTAGGCCCAAGCACCATGCCTCAACTTCCCCTCCACCTGAGCAATGGCTCCTTGGTGCCTCTTCCTGTCTGACAGCTCTAAAGGCTCTCTCTGTGGTCACAATTCCCAGTCTCCAACATGGGCCACGCCGGTAAGTTGTTCATCCAACCACTCACCAGCGTTTCCATGAGGGGGCCCAACAGGCATCTGAGACTCACACATCCAAAGCCACAGCCCAAACTCCGCCGGTATTATATTAGGAGAAGTTTGTGGGAGGGACCCGGTGGGAGGTAAAATCCCTGCATACCCTGCCCTCACCTTTTCCATCTTGGTTAAGGATAACTTTCTCCTTAAAATTGCTTACGCCCAAAACACTGTAACTTAAATAAAATGGACAAATTCCTCTAAAGACACAAACAGAGGATCTGGAAAGACCTATAACAAATAGAGATTGAATTCGTAATCAAAAAAGCCCAGACTCAAATGGCTTCAATAATGAATTCTACCAAACACTTAAACAATTAAAGCTGAGTCCACTGGCTTGTGCCTGTGATCCCAGCTACTCAGGAGGCTGGAGGTGGGAGGATCAGTTGAAGCCAGGAGTTGGTGACCAGCCTGGATGGTATAGTGAACACCGATCTTCTAAAAGAAAAAAATTAATAACAATTACAAACTCTTCCAAAAAAAAAAAAAAAAAAAACAAAACACTTACAACTCATTTTATGAGGCCAGTAGGACATTAATTCCAAAACCAGACACAGACACCACAAGAAAACTTCAGACCAATATCTATGACGAATATGGATTAAAAAAAAAATCACCCAAAAAAACTGCATTAACCCGAATCCAGGAAGAGAGATACTCTATGACCAACTGGAATTCATCTGAATGCAGGGGATAAATACCTTTTCAATACCTGAAAGTCAATTAATGTAACACACCACATTCCTAGAACAAAGAAAAAAAACCCATGATTATCTCAATGGACGTGGAAAAATCATTTAACCAAATCTGACACCTTTTCATGATAAACACACTCAACAAACTAGAAATAAAAGATACTTCCTCGGCTGGGCGTGGTAGCTCACGCCTATAATCCCAGCATTTTGAGGGGCTGAAGGGGGGTGGATTACTGGAGGTCAGGAGTTCAAGACCAGCCTGGCCAACATGGTAAAACCCCATCTCTACTAAAAATACAAAATTAGCTGGATGTGGCCGTGTGTGCCTGTAATCCCAGCTACTCGGGAGACTGAGGCAGGAGAATCACTTGAACCTGGGAGGCAGAGGTTGCAGTGAGCCAAGACCCAGCCACTGCACTCCAGTCTGGGTGACAGAATGAGACACTGTCTCAAACAAAAAATAGGTTTTATCAGGTTGAGGAAGTACCTTTTTTTTTTAGACGGAGTTTCCCTCTTTTAGCTGGGATTACAGGCACCTGCCACCACCCCCAGCTAACTTTTTGTATTTTTAGTAGAGATGGGATTTCTCCATGTTGGCCAAGCTGGTCTCAAACTCTGGACCCCAAGTGATCCGGCCGCCTCGACCTCCCAAAGGGTTGGAATTACAGGCGTGAGCCACCACACCCAGCCTGATAAAACCTATTTTTGAAGCACCCACAGCTATCATCATACCCAATGGTGAAAGACTGGATCTGAGATCAGGAGCAAGACAAGGATGTCCACTCTCGCTGCTGCTAGTCAATATTGTACTGGAGGTTCTAGCCAGGGCAGCTAGGCAAGGAGGAGAAATAAAAGGCATCCAGATTAGAAAGGAAGAGGTAAAATGTTCTCTATTCACAGATGACACGCTTTTGTATAAAATCCCAAGGAATCCACTAAAAGACTAGAAGAACTAATAAATGCCACTAAAAGACTAGAAGAACTAATAAATGGGTTTAACAAGGTTGCAGGATAAAAGATCAATATACAAAAAGCCCTTGGAGTCACCCTTGACCTTTCTGGGTCACACTCCACATCCCATCTGACAGTGGATGGCCTCCGGCCTCCTGCCTCCTTCTCAGTCCTTCCTAGTCTGTTCTTCACCCAGGAGTCAGAATGACCCTTTTAAAGACTTAGTCACATCCTTCCCTGTGCTCAGTCTTCCGAAGGCTGCCCATTTCCTGCAGAGAAGGGGCCACAGTTCTGACTGTGCAGGACCTGCCTGCATCCCTTCATGTCCCCACCTCCCATTTCCCACCAGTCCTTCCAGCTCCTGGGTTCTCGACTTAGCGGCCTCTGCTGTTTCTTACACTCCAGGCTCTCATGTCTCAGAGGCGCTGTCTGCCGTGCCCCCTGCTCAAGACACTTCTGCAGATATCCTCACCCTCGACGCCTACTTCCCGCCGGTCTTTGCTCAAATAAGTGCCCTCCTCCTGTGGCTTTCCTTGACTGTTCCGCCCTGTCCACCTCGTGTTCTTTTCAGACGGCTGACTCAAGAAAAAATAGACAATCTCAACAGACCTATAACAAGTGAAGAGTCTCAATTAGTAACCAAAAAACTACAACTCAAGTCATCAAAAAAGCCCAGCCCCAAACGGCTTCAACGCTGAATTGAAGCCTGCACGTGGGTTGGTATGTGAATGATGGACTGCCCGGGTCCTCTGGGCACTCGGCATTTCCTACACGCTTTGACTCTGGCACAGGGTGTCTCGACCAGGTACAGACAGGTTGGGAGCCCCGTGCCGGGTGCCCGCTCCCGGGAAGCTCCACCTCTCCCTGCAGTCAAGGCGCCGGTGGGCGGCACGTGGGCCGGCTCTCCCGGGGGCAGTTCTCTATTCCGGCCATGAGGTTCTCAGACCAAATCCTCGGAATGCAAACTCTCACGGCGTTCCCGTAATTCTCAGCCCAGCGCGGGCCCCGACGCAGGCTCCAGGGGAACGAAGTCAGCGTCCCTTCCGGGGGATGCGCCGGCTGCGCTGCACCTGTTTCTGCCTCAGGGGTCCAAACGCCCATCTTCCCTGCACCGGTACTGGGGCCTGGAGACCGTGGCACGTCCATCTGGTGCCCGTCCACGGGCTGTCGCCTGCCGAGGTCGCCGCCGGCCACACCCACGAGGTCCCCAGGGTGCAGGCGGCGAGAGCTCGGCCGGCCAGGGGGCCGGGCTGCGGCTGAGGTGGGACGAGCCAGGGCCGGGGAGGAGGCACGGCACGGAGAGATGGCTGCTGCAGGCTCAGCAGGGTCCCCGCCGCCAACCCACTCCGCCCACCCCGCGCCGCCGATCCCGCGCCCCGCACCGCAGGCCTCAGAACGTGATGGAAGCAGCGGAGCAGGCGCGGACCGGGGCGGGTCCTATTGGGCCTGCGAAAGGGGGCGGAGAGAGGCGGGTCGACGCCTCACTGGCGCCCTGCGAGCGGGCGGGCGGCACCGCCGGCGGGTGCCACCTACTGCGCCTGCGGAAAGGGGCGGGGCCGGCGCGAGCTTGCAGGCGGTGCCTAGTGCGCCTGCGGGAAGGGGCGGGGCGGGCGCAAGAAGGGAGAGCAGCTGGGGCGTGGGCCGAGGGCATGGGTGGCGTGGCGGCAGCTCACTGCGCCCGTGCGGGAGGCCGCGGCGGTGAGCGCGCTCCTGCTCCTTGGCCGCCGCCTCAGCGGCTGTCGCCGCCGCCGCTCACCCGGGGCCGCGCACGCGCTGCCACCGGCCCCCGGCCCGCGCCCGCCCCCGCCTCCGCCCCCGGCCCGCGCCCTCCTGCCGCCGCCCTCTGGGGCCGGGTGGCCTCCCGGCTCCTCCTCCGCCCGGGCTCGGCGCCCGCAGCATGCAGCAGCCGCGGGGGCGGCGACGGCGGCGGCTGTGAGGTGAGGCGGGGGCCGCGCTCGGGCGCCCCTCCCGGCGGGCCGGCTGCGGGGCCGAGTGGGGGCTCGGGGCGCACCGGGCCCCGCGCGGCGAGGGGCGGCGGCGCCTTTGTTGCGGCCGGGCCGCCGCCTCAGCCCTTTGTCTGCAGATGGTGGACGCGGGCGGCCGCGCCGCCGCCGAGGGCTGGAGGAAGATGGAGGCCCCGCCGGACGGCGCCGCCGACCTCGTGCCCCTGGACCGCTACGACGCGGCGCGCGCCAAGATCGCCGCCAACCTGCAGTGGATCTGCGCCAAGGCCTACGGCCGAGGTGGGCCGGGCGGGGGGCGCGGGCCGGGGCCGGGGGACGCGGCCGGGGTCGGGCCGGGTCGGGGTCCGCGCGCCGCGCCTTTGTGCCGCGTCCGCACAGGGTCGGGGCTGGGCTGGCCGCCTCCGAGATCCCGGCGGCGCCCGGGCAACGCGGAGCGTGGGGACGCGGTCACCTGGCGAGTGGGCGTCCCCGCGGCGGAGGGCGGCGTGGGTCGGGGCTTCCGCTCCTATTTCGGGAGTGCCCCCAGCCTTCCGTTGGCGGCGGCGGCGGCGGGAGGGAGCCTGCCCGGTTTTGGGCGCAGGGAGGGACCATGGGGACGCGGGGCCGCTGTCTGAGACGCCGCTTCCCAGCGCGCCGGGCATCGCCAAGTGCTGGACCTGTGATTCCGAGCCTTTCACTTGTTAAGAATTTTGATGCTTACCATCCATCAGCTGTTGAATTCCCCAACTAGAAATTGCGTATTCCGCGGATTGTGCTTAATCATAATGATCCCCTTTGCTTAATTCCTGTTTGGAAGAACTAGGTAACCTTGTTACCGAGTCCAATTTGTTAGGCCCTAATGTGCTTAGTGGATTAAGACGCTTCTGTTTCGTGCCCTGGGAACAGGACAGACCTGGTGATTCTCATAAGTGGCTGACTTCTTTATTAATTTCAGGTGCTTTGTTTCAGGTACCATATTAAGGGTTAATATTTCTGTAATCCTCTTTTCATTTGAAGCATTCTTCAACAATTTGCCTTTATCCTGGTGAAAAATTAACCTTTTTAGAGTATGACTAAAGGAGACAGAGAGCCATTCCAGAGAGGAGTTCAGTTGACCAGTTTGGAAAACGCTGAGCAGGCGTTACCCTGTTTGACAGTGGCCTGTGCCCCAGCTAGACTCTAGTTAGTCATAAGGACAAACGCGTTTTGTAAGTTTTAGGGATTAAATACCTCGCCTTATTTCAAACTGGTTTTTGTACTGTGTAAGTAGTAATTGGGAAAGAGTTTTTCCTTTCTTTGATAGTTTTCAGTTTTACAGCTCTTGTTTACTGGCTCAGTGGAACCTTAGTTTCTGTGTTGTAATGATGAAGAAACACTGCTACATCCAAGACTTCACATGAGTTTTTGAGAACGGAATTGGTAAGATGTATGTATAAAACCTGAGTCAGGTGCAAACAACCATCCGAGAGCAGACCTTGGTTATCTTGCAGTCACTGCCGGTTGCATGAGCTCACTTGCCTCACACCTTGTGTTGCTCACTGTTTTGCTTTTCTTTGTATTTTGCCGTATGTGCTTACACCACTATAGTTTTTACACCTTTGCCAGTGATGTCTCTTTCTGAGACTGGCTTTTGCTATTCCATTATCCCACGTTGTGTTCTTAGGTTCTTCTCGACTTCATCTATACTTTTCCACTGTATTTTCCGCTGCTGTGGGAGTGTCCCACCGAGGCCCGTCCACCGCAGCTGCTTGTGGGCGCTGGCTGGGCTCCCGCAGATGCAGTGGAGCCCAGGGCATTCTTGGGCATGGCTTCTGGGGTCCGAGCACAAAGTTTTACTCCTGCATGTTTTTTTAAGATTTTATATGTGGAGAGGGCTGAGGGCTCAGGCAGCGGATGTTAGACAAATTGCTATAAAAAGAACTTTCATGATCTGCTTCCCAATTTCTTCAGCAAGGTGCATGCATTTTTATGTCGTTGCATTTAGTTTTGGCATTCAGCATGGAATTTGTCAGCCGTCCAGCAATAAATATGCATGTCTCTGTGTTAGTATTGGGTTCGTCTAGTTTCAGTTCCGGTACCAGATCACTCTTTAATACTTGTTGACTCATCAGATGATGAATTCAGAATCTTATACTAAAATGGGCTTTCGAGTTTTGGAATTATTAAAAGGTGGGCATTTAAAGAAAAGAAACACGAACAGGAGCTGGGGAAGACTGGATACCATCTTAGGAGCTGAGACTGGAGTGCCCCTTCCTGGTGGGTGGCAGTGCCTTTGCACATCAGACCCTGATTTCAGGAGGTCTCGTTTCCACTTTTTTTTTCTTTTTTTTTTTTTTTTTTTGAGACTGAGTCTCTGTCTTCCATGCTGGAGTGCAGTGGCGCGATCTCAGCTCACCGCAACCACTGCCTACTGGTTCAAGTGTTTCTTCTGCCTCAGCATCCCGAGTAGCTGGGATTACAGGTGTGCGCCCCCACACCCGGCCAGTTTTTGTATTTTTAATAGAGACGGGATTTCTCCGTATTGCCAGGCTGGTCTCAAACTCCTGACCTCATGATCCGCCCGCCTTGGCCTCCCAAAGTGCTGGGATTACAGGTGTCAGCCACCGCGCCTGGCTGGTTTCCACTTCTTTTTGCCGAGGGAACAGGGGAGCGTGTGTAATTACAAAAAAAAAAAAAAAAAAAAAAAAAAAAAAATTAAGCCAGGTGTGGTGATTTATATTTATAATTCTAGTGAATTAGAGACAAAGGTGGGACGATCACTTGAGGCCAGGTGTTTGAGATGGAGTCTGCTTGGGTTTTCCAGGCTGGTCTTCAACTCCTGGGCTGGAGTGATCCTCCTGCTTCAGCTTCCTGTGTAATTTTCTTTTTTACTTTTCTTTTTTTTTTTCTGTAGGGGACAGGGTCTCACTCTGTTGGCCAGGATGGAGTGCAGTGGTGTGACCTCGACTCACTGCAATCTCTGCCTCCCAGGCTCAAGTAATCTTCCCGCCTCAGCCTCCCGAGTAGTCACCAGCACGCCTGGCTAACTTTTTGTTTTTTTTGTAGACATGGGGGTTTTCTTTAAACAATTTTTAGTTTTGTAAAAATGGGGTCTATTTGCCCAGGCTAGTTTTGAACTCCTGGGCTCAGGTGATCTGCCTGCCTCGGCCTCCCAAAGTGCTGGGATTACAGGGTGAGGCACCGCACTTGGCCGTCCTGTGTAAAACTGTGTAAAAATTGAGAATCTTTATTTAAATTTACAGGTTGAAGAGATCCCAATTCAGATGACCGAAAGACTTGCCTCAGCTCAGCTGAAGTGATTTATGTTGTTGGGGGGGGTTGGTCACAGCCTGGGTGTGAGATTCGCTATTACCCAGTGTGCTTGTGTCTTGTAAGAGACTGAGTGGGGAGGGGGTCTTGGTAGGATAGTGTGTGTCCCCCCAACACTTCTTCTACTCCAGCACCTTTTGCTCTGTTTCTTCTTTTGAATGTCTCCATGTGCCTCTCCAGCTTAGTTTTCAGTTAATCGGACATGGTTCTTTCAATATGGCTGCTTTAATCGGAAATCGCTTTTGGGGGTGATGGTGAAAGTGGCTTAAATGTTTAACTTGTTAGAGGGTTGTTCATTAGGTTGCTAAATAAGGCCCATCTTCCATTTGTATAAAGATGGAAAGCATGCTGGAACTCCAGGGCTGGCTGCTGTCTCGCTTTGCATTTGCCTTTTGAGAGTTTTGGTGTTCCTGGGGCCACCAGTCTGCCGTTGTAGTAAGTGGGTAGGCTCAGGAGAGCTTGCCCTTGGCGAGGCCTTGTGGCATATGGCTGTGCAGAAACACTTCCTCCAGTTTCATTTGTCTCTGGGGCCACAGCCAAGAATTGTGGGCCGCCTTAGGCTTTTATTTTTAGGTCCCCTCTCCCTTTCTTTTTTTTTTTTTTTTTGTTTCATTGTGAGACGGTGTCTCGCTCTGTCACCCAGGCTGGAGTGCAGTGGCCGGATCTCAGCTCACTGCAAGCTCCGCCTCCCGGGCTCACACCATTCTCCTGCCTCAGCCTCCCGAGTAGCTGGGACTACAGGCGCCTGCCACCTCGCCCGGCTAAGTTTTTGTATTTTTAGTAGAGACGGGGTTTCACTGTGTTAGCCAGGATGGTCTCGATCTCCTGACCTTGTGATCCGCCCGTCTCGGCCTCCCAAAGTGCTGGGATTACAGGCTTGAGCCACCGCGCCCGGCCCCCCTCTCCCTTTCTTTTGGTAACTCTCTTGTTTCATTGACAGTGTTTTCATTTTTTTTAAGAAATAATGTATTGGACATGTTGAAAATGGGCTGGTTGAAAATGTCTGTAAGAAGGTGTGGAAGCTGCTTAGTCAGTACATTTTGTGATGATGTTTGAGTGAAAGTTGTAATAAATTGGTGAAAGAAGTTGAGAAGGGTGGCTGAAGTTCCGTTTATTTTACAGGATAGCATGCTGGACTAGAGCAGTGCAGTCCTGGCGTTGATCTTGGCCACTGTGCATTTTATACATGCCCTTAGGAAACTCAGGTATCTAGACCTTGGTTTCAGGGGACAATGTGGAGAGCAAGCTTTTATTATCTCTCAAGGACAATGTTAAAAAACAACCCGGGGCAAGTACTAGCATGCACTCCATTCTTTGCAAGGATGTTGTGGTGTAGCTCAGTGGAAACCAGGTTTTCCCTTTGCTTGCAGAGCTAAGCTGCCCTGAACCCTAGGGCACTGGATGGGAGCTTAGGGTTCGGGAGTTCATCTCCTCACCTTACTGACAGCACATGGCCCTGCCCAGAAGCCACATGGCCTGCCCAGAGGCACACTGTTGGGAGGAGTTGTCTGGTCCCCTCCTCCTTTTTTGCTCAGTCTTGTAGAGTAATTTGAACTACGGATTTGGAAACTATGTTATGAAATAAGAAATCAGTGTGAGGATGCTGTGGCCTGTGAAGCCTGGGTTTTAGTCCCCATCTCAGGGACCAGCAGTTTCATTATGTAGGCAACAAGAAGAGTTCAGACTCCGGTTTGCTTACTTGACGTGATGAGCAAAACCCCTTTGTAATCAACTCTAGAGGGTCGCCATATTTCGTTGTAGTGACTTTGGGTTAAAATGAAATCTGTACTCAGAGCCCCTTTCCAACCCCAGAACTGGCTATGAAGCCACTGTGCCTCTTCCTCCCTGCATTGGCAGGAGGGCAGCGGTGGCTGGAGTCTTGGTGTGAAGAGCCTGCTCTGGATGGCAGCACACTTGTGAGCACATTGTCACATTTCTGAAGGTGATGACTTGTTCGGATGATTGGTTTTTGAGTTTAGATTGTATATTTAAATCGTCTTTGGTTGTTCTTGATAAGCGATTTGGGTGTTTCCAAGATGGAGGTTACAGAGCATCTTCAAATGCTTCCTGAGCACCTGTTAGGGGGTACTAGATACTGTGGGAGGTGCTGGTTGGTCCAGCTAGCATGACCTTTCCTCTGCAGAGGTGTCCTGAGAACCACCTGCTGCCTAGTTATGTGTGCATCTCTGTGAGGCCAGGGATTATGGTTGTCCCACTTACTGCTTGTCCACAGCACAGAGTGCTCAAATACTTGTTGAATGGTTAGCCCCCAAGAACAGAGGGGAGGGCGGCTGGCTGCAGCCCTGTGCAGAGGAGAGGTGTCTTCGCGTGTACTGAGTAGATTAACCTTGTTGAGGTGGAGGATTTGTGGACTGAAATAGTAAGTGATTAGTTTGGAAAATAGTCTGGGGCCAGATTGTTTGTGGTGCTCAGGTTGGCTGGGGATTTCTTTGATAATGTGTGCCTGGGAGGGTTTTTAAGTAGGGGGATGTCGTGCTGAGAGAGCGAGCCTGGGAAGATGTTTTTAGCAGGTTGGAGTGGGTAGAGGCCATAGACAGGTGTACTACCTGAGAGCTGATGTCGTTAGGCTGGAAATGCCAAAGACTTGGCTGTTCTTCTTTGTATTTTTTTGGGACAAGGTCTTGCTCTGTTGCCCAGGCTGGAGTGCAGTGGCATGATCATAGCTTACTGCAGCCTTGACCTCCTTGAGCTCAAGTGATCCTCCTACCTCAGCCTCCCGAGTAGCTAGGATCACAGTTAGGACCACAGGCCTGCACCTCCAGGTCCGGTTAATTATTATTATTTTTTGTAGAGGTGGAGTTTTCCTGTGTTGCCCAGGCTGGTCTCAAACTCCTGGGCTCAAGCAGTGCTCCCACCCACCTTGGCCTCCCAAAGTGCTGGGATCACAGGTATGAGTTGAGTGAGTGAGTGAGTCCACTGTGCCCGGATGGACTTGCCTGTCTGTCGGCAGAGGGAATAGGAAGGGTACACAGAGCAGCAGATGTACACGCTGAATCCATGGAGCTGGACTGATTGACAGTGGGTGTGGGAGGCAGCCAAGGGTGAGTTACGGTCAGCTGGACTGCCATGGGGAGCCCAGACATAGGAACGATGGTGCCCTTGACAAGAATATTTAGTCATTATTTCGTAGTATTTTTCTGCTTTCGTAACTTTTGTTATCACTACAGAAAAGATCTTTGAGGCCGGGCGTGGTAGCTCATGCCTGTAATCCCAGCATTTTGGGAAGTTGAGGCAGGCAGATCACCTGAAGTCAGGAGTTGGAGACCAGCCTGGCCAACATGGTGAAACCTCGTCTCTACTAAAAATACAAAATTAGCCAGGCGTGGTGGCAGGCGCCTGTAATCCCAGCTATTCAGGAGGCTGAGGCAGGAGAATTGCTTAAACCCAGGAGGCGGAGGCTGTGGTGAGCCGAGACTACACCACTGCATTCCAGCCTGGGCAACAGAGTGAGACCCTGTCTCAGAAAAAAGAAAGAAAGATCTTTGAGCTTTTTCTATTTCTGGCTTTCCTGAGCTCCCACCTAGTCCTCCTCTTCTTTCTTTTTCTTTTTTTTTGTTTTTTTTTTGAGTCGGAGTCTTGCTCTTTCACCCAGGCTGGAGTGCAGTGGCACAATCTCGGCTTACTGCAAACTCCGCCTCCCGAGTTCACGCCATTCTCCTGCCTTAGCCTCCTGAGTAGCTGGGACTACAGGCGTTCACCACAATGCCCGGCTAATTTTTTGTATTTTTTTTAGTAGAGATGGGGTTTCACCGTGTTAGCCGGGATGGTCTCGATCTCCTGACCTCGTGATCCGCCCACCTTGGCCTCCCAAAGTGCTGGGATTACAGGCGTGAGCCACTACACCTGGCCCTCTTTTTCTTAGAGTGGTTTGCTATTCCCCAGTCACTCTCCTCCCATCACTTCATACTCAACTAGTCAACATTAAACTTGTATCTGGGGGCAGAATGTGGTGGCTCACACCTGAAATCTCTGCACTTTGGGAGGCTGAGGTGGGAGGA
Source organism: Papio anubis (assembly GCF_008728515.1). Lineage (NCBI taxonomy): Eukaryota > Metazoa > Chordata > Mammalia > Primates > Cercopithecidae > Papio > Papio anubis. Next base: position 105,271,975 of record NC_044988.1, on the reverse strand, counting down.
TTGCTTGAGCCCAGGAGATTGAGACAGTCTGGGCAGCAGAGTGAGACTGTGTCTACAAAGAACGTAAAAGTTAACTGGGCATGGTGGTACATGCCTGTGGTCCCAGTTACTTGGGAGGCTGAGGTGGGAAGATCAGTTGAGCCCAGAAGATCGAGGCTGCAGTGAGCCATGATTGTCACACTGCACTTCAGCCTGGGTGACAGAGCAAGATCCTGTCTCAAAAAGAATTAAACCTACATGAGTTCAGTTGGGCATTACATTTTGACCGGTGGGGCCCTTAGTATCCTTTTCAGGCCTCCTGTAGTGATGGAAGTGTCCGCATGTACAGAGACCCATAGTGACAGGCTGAGGAGGCTGGCTCTCTAAAGGGCAGATGCTACTGGCAGAACAGGGGAGGAGCAGAGGGAGGGAGACTCCCCTGAGGGAATCTGGAATGTTCCATTAGAGTGAAAACTGAGTTTGTAGTCTAGGTGTGTGAGAATCAGATGGTGGTAAGGGAATGAATTAAGAGAAGCAAAGACAGGGGGAAGTGGAGGGGAGAGTGTGAAGAGCACACGATGTAGGAAAGGCTGGTGGCCTCATAGGGGTAGAGGCTGCAGAGTTGGAAGGCAAAATTAGACTGAAAAAAGTACTGAGGCCAGAGCATGGAATGCTTTGAGGGGCTGATTGATGAATTGGGGAACCACCGAAGGTTTCTGAGGAGGGGAGAGATGTATGAAATTTGAGCTTTTCAGAGAAGTCCCTGCTAGGATACAATGGTTAATGCCCATTGTAAGGCATAAAGTAAAGACTTGACTTTTGTTTTGGCATTTTTTTTTTTTTTTTTTTTTTTTTAAGTAGAGACAAGTTCTGCCAGGGATGGGCTCGAATTGCTGGGCTCAAGCGATCCTCCTGTCTCGGCCTCCCGAAGTGCTGGGATTACAGGTGTGAGCCCCCGCGTCCGGCCATTTTGGACCTTTGAGAGAACCACTTTTACTGAGGTGTAATTTACATGTGGTAAAGCACACATGTTTTAAGAGTGTAGTTTGAGGAATTTTTTTTTTTTTTTTTTTGAGACAGAGTTTTGCTCTGTCGCCCAGGCTGGAGTGCAGTGGCGCGATCTCGGCTCACTGCAAGCTCCATACCCCGGGTTCACGCCATTCTCTTGCCTCAGCCTCCTGAGTAGCTGGGACTACAGGCGCCCGCCACCACGCCTGGCTAATTTTCTTGTATTTTTAGTAGAGACGGGGTTTCACCGTGTTAGCCAGGATGGTCTCAATTTCCTGACCTCGTGATCCACCCGCCTCAGCCTCCCAAAGTGCTGGGATTACAGGCTTGAGCCACCGCGCCCGGCCGATTGGCATAGTATTTTTGAAATTCATGTTGTGTAGATCTTTTTTGCTTAGTAATAATATTCCATGGTATGGCTAGCTCACGTTTTATATCTCCATTCATCTGTTGGTGATTATCTGGGGACATTTCCAGCTTTTGGCTATTATGAATAGAGCTTCTGTGAACATTCATCTATGTGGACAGATGTTTTCATTTATCTTAAACAGCTGTGCTTGGGATTACTGGGTAATAATAAGATACATATGTGTAACTTTCTTAGAAAGTGCCCAGTTGTTTTCCAAATTGACTTATTTATTTGGCCAGCAGTGTATGTGAGTTCCAGTTGCTTTGCGTCCTTGCCAACACTTGATGATGTCAGTCTTTTTGATTTTAGTTATTTAAGTGGGTGGGTTATATCTCACCGTAGTTTTTGTATGCATTTCCTGATGACTAATGATGAGCATTTTTATATGCTTATTGGCCATTCGAGTACCTTTTTCTATGAAGTATCTTAAAATCCTTGGCTAATTTAAAAAATTAAATTTTAGTTTTGAGTTAATTGTGTATGTATATATTTTTCTTTAAACAATTTTTATTTTTGTAGAAATGGGATCTCACTGTGTTGCCCAGACTAGTTTGGAACTTCTGGACTTAAGTGATTCTTCCACCTCAGCCTCCCAAAGTGCTAGGATTACAGGCGGGAGCCACCACGCCTGGCCAGTTGGAGACAATTGTATATTAACATGCATTTTAAAGAAATACAGAGATCCTTGGTACCCTTTATTCAGTTTCCCTAATGATGACTTGTTCTAAAATTATAGCATAATATTACACCAGGATATTGACATTTATCTAATCTAAGTATAGATCATTCCATCCCATGAGGACCTCTTCTGTTGCCCTTTTCTAGCCATGCCTGTCTCCCTTCCTTCTGCTTCTTTTGGGTTTATTTTGCTGTTCTCTTTCTAGTTTCTTGAGCTAGGAACTCGTATTATTGATTTGAGACCTTTCCTCTTCTGATGGAAGAGTTTAGTGCTATAAATTTCCCACTTACTACTGCCACAGCTGCATCCCACATATGTGTTGTATTTTCATTTTCGTTCAGTTCTAGGTATTTTTAAAAAATTTCCTTTGATAACTACTTTGATGCATTGTCTTAGTCCATTTGGGCTGCTATAACAAAATAGAGTAGTCCCCTCTTACCAGTAACCTTTGGTCAACTGTGGCCTGAATATATTACATGGAAAATTCAGAAATAATTCATAAGTTTTAAATCGCGTGCTGTTCTGAGTAGCATGATGACGTCTCACACCATCTTGCCTGGTACGTGACTCATCCCTTTGTCCAGCATGTCCACACTGTATATGCTGTCCTCGTAAGTCATTGATATCATCTGCTCCTGACATCCCACTGTGGACATTGTCATGGCTTGATGACCCAGGATCTCCCCAAGCAGATAGTCAGTCCTCTGTCTGACCTATTGTCAGAAGATTGGGAGTAGCCTAAAGCTAGGTCACTACTACGCTTATGTCGTTCAGCTTACTTCATCTCATCATTTAGGCATTTTCTCATCTCACATCCTCCTAAGAAGTGTGAGTATAGTACAATAAAAGATGTTTTGAGGGCCAGGCGTGGTGGCTGACACCTGTAATCCAAGCACTTTGGGAAGCCAAGGTAGGACGATTGCTTGAGTCTAGGAATTTGAGACCAGCCTGGGCAACATAACAAGACATAGTCTCCACATTAAAAAAAGAATTAGCTGGGCGTGGTGGCTGTGGGCCTGTAGTCCCAGCTACTAAGGAGGCTGAGGTGGGAGGATCGTTTGAGTCGGGATTTGAGATTACAGTACCACTGAACTCCAGCCTGGGTAACAGAGTGAGACCCTGTCTCAAAAAATTTTTTGTGTGTAGGAAAGTATAGTACTGAGCCCAATATGTATGTATTTTGTTTCAGGAATCCACTGAGGGTCTTGGAGCTTATCCCTTGGGGATAAGAGGGGACTGCTGTACTTTTGAGTAATTTATAAATGACAGAAATTGATTGTTCACGGTTCTGGAGGCTAAGAAGTCCAAGATTAAAGTGCCAACAGATTTGGCGTGTGGCGAGGGCCCGTTCCTTATAGATGGCACCTTCTGAGCGTCCTCATATGTCAGAAGGGAGAGGCTCCCTCAAGCCTCCTTAGTCTCATTCACGAGAGTGAGGCCCTGGCGATCTGATCACCCCCAAAAGGCCCCACCTCTCAACACTGCCACATTGGGGATTAGGTTGCAGCATGAATTTTGGAGGGACAGAAAACACTTAGACCACAGCACTCCTCAGTGATTTCAAACTCTGATTTGCAAGTGTTGAGAGATTTTCCTGTTTTGTCTTATTATTTCCCTTATGATTTCAGTAAGATAACCTAGTTTGATTTCTGTTCTTTTATACTTGTTAAGGTTTGTTTTGTGGTCTAGGATATGGTCTCTTTTAGTGAATGTTGCATGGGCATTTGGAAAAAAATGAGTGTTCTGCTGTTTGGTGGAGTGCCTTATCAGTTGTATTCTGCTAGTTGGTTGTGTTCTACTTTATATCTTTGTTGATTTTATGTCTAGTAATTCTGTCTAGGGGGTGTTGAGTCTGTAGCTATACTTGTAGATTTGTTCCTCTTTTTAGCTGTGTCAACTTTTTCCGTGTACTTTGAGGCTCTGTACTTTGGTGCATGGACTTTCAGGATTTTAAGGTCTTTCTGGTAGATCGATCCTTTTATCATTATGTAATGTCCCTTTTTGCTTCTCATAATTTTTCTACTTTATTAATGTAGTTCTGCTTTTTTTTTTTAAAAAGTGTTTGCATGGCATATCTTTTTTTCCCTCCTTTTATTTTTTAACCTACTTAAGTTGTTGAATTTGAAGTGTATTTCTTGTAAAAGAGCATGTAGTGATGTCATGTTTTTTAATCTACCCTCTACCAGTCTGTCTTTTGATTGGTGTATTTAGAGTATTTACATTTACTAATAATATTATATTGTTAACAATTAGTATTGATATGTAGGACTTGAGCCTGACATTTTATTGCTTGTTTTCTGTTTGTTTCCTCTGTTTCTTGTTCCTGTTTCTCTTCTCTTGACTTCTTATTGGTTAAATGACCATTTTTTAGGATTTTTATCTAGACTTATTTATATTGTTTTTGGGTGTATCTCTTTGTATAATTTCTTAGTGATTGCTCTGGGTATTACGGTATACTTACGTGACTTACAACAGTTTACTGATATCCTTTTTTTACTGTTGTCAGTGAAATGCGGAGACCTTTTTTCCATTTAGCTGCCCTTACTCTCCCCACTTTTAAATACCACTGTCTTGACCATCTGACGGTGTTATAATTTTTGTCATTGTGTGTAATTTAAAAAACTCATCAGGAGGGTAGTCTGTTGTGTTTACTCATTACTCACATATCTCCATTATTTTTTCTTTCTGGTCCTCCAAGATTCCTTATTTTCTTGCTGTTTGGACAGCTTCCTTTAGCCATTCTTTAAGGTTTGGCAGATTATTTTATTTTCCTTCAACAGAGAACATCTTTATTTCCTCTTCATTTTTTTAAGGATACTCTTGCTGGCTGTAGAATTTGTGGTTGATTGACAGTTATTTTCCTTCAGCACTTGAAAACTGTGCCACTTCCCTCTGGCCTCCATAGCTTCAGATGAGAAGTCATAGTCATTGGAGTTGGTGTTCCCCTGTATGTATCGTGTCATTCCCCTCTGACTGCTTCAAAATATTTTGTCTTTAGTTTTAGAAGTATAGTCATGATGTGTCCTCGTGTGGATTTCTTAAAGAAGTTTATCTTTTTTGGAGTTCACTCAGTTTCTTAAAACATTTCATTCATTTGTGTCATTCAGCATGTTTGGGAAGATTTTCTCTTTCTGTTGCTCTTTCTCCACTTTGATCTGGCCTGGGGTGATAGAACCCTTGGGTCTTTTGTTATTCTCCCGCAGGTCTCGGAGGCTCTGTTCTTCTTTTCTTCATTGCATTTTCTGCCTGTTGTTCAGATTGGGTAAATTCTCTTGATCTGACCTCAAGTTCAGTGATTCTGTCTTCTGTCATCTCAGCTATTGCTCAGCCCATGCAGTGAGTTTTAAAATGTCTGTTACTATATTTTCCAGTTCTTCATTTGGCTCTCATTACCAAAATTTTCTGGTTTTGTTTCAGGAGAATTTGTGATTACTTGGGAGTGATTTCATGCTAGTTGCTTTAAAATCCTTGTCAGATAGTTCCAACATTTGATTTATCATGGTGGTTGTGCCAGTTCATTGTCCTCTGGTTAAAGTAATTTCTGATGGCTTCCCGATCATTTTGGCTATTTTGTTAGGAAGCTCTGGGTACTGGTTTTATTTTAGCAGCAATCACCTTGTTGAGGTTTAGCATGCAGGCCTGTCCTACTTTTGTGACCGTGGTTCTGGTGATAGTCTGACCTTCCTAGCCTTTGTGGTGCTTTTTCAGTCGCTTGACTTAGCCTCTCCCCTGGGGCTCCCGCGGGTCCCTGCTGATGTTGCTCGAGGGCAGAAGCAACTTCCTAGGCTGGGCAGCATGCTGCCTCTGGGTGGACATGGGAGTCTCTGCGCACAGGACCAAGAGCTTCCCAGGCTGGGTGTTTGTTTTATACCCCTGCCTCTGAGGGGTGGAACATTTCAGCATCACCACCAGGTGTGTGGAGTGTGGCTCCTGTGCCGGTGTCCACCCCTCCCCTCAGCTGGATGGCTTCCCTCAGTGGGGAGAGGAGTCCCATGACCAGTGGGGAAGGAGAGTGCCTTCTAAGCCAGATGCTGGTGATGGTGGTCCCACTTGCTGGATTACCCTGGTGCAGGGTGTGTCAAGTTTGTGGGAGGGTGTCTGAGGTCCGCCCGATGGGGAAGGAGAGTGCCTCTGGCCTGAGTGCTCTCTTGCTGTTGTCCCTGCCTGCTGATTGTTAGTAGGGCTTGGGCTCACCTGGGGTGGTAGGTGGGACTCCCACTCGATCCAGGCCAGAATAAGTGTACCTGGGTTGCCTCTGTTGCTAGGCAGGGAGTCAGGAAGCATCAGGCCTGGGTCACCTCCTATTGGATGGGGGTCATAAGAACACCCTGTTGCTGTGTTGGTCCTCCAGTCCTGGGGCTCCAAGCCAGTTTGCCTTCCTCTTCCACCTTTCAGAGTCCTCCTTTGTCTCTTGGGTTCTCTCCAGGGTTTGTGATTGTGCTTAGAGGAGGGGAGCAGGGAGAGACAAGTCTGTGCCGTTTTGTCCTGGCCAGAAATTCCTTCTGGCTGCTTGAAAAATCTTCTCTTTGTCTTTGGATTTCATCAGTATTCTTGTGAGTTCTTTGGTCTGTAGATGTCTTTTTTTGAATCCTGCTGGCATTTTGTAGTGCTTCTTGAGACTATGGTTTCATGAGTTTTACAAGTATTGGAAGATTCTCATCCATTGTATGTTTACTGTTTCTGCCCCATTTTTTCTTCTCCTTCGTGGGCCTCCAGTTACATTTCAGTGGCATAGGGTATGCTACTTATCTTCTCTACTCTAATTTCCATTCTTCTGTCTCATTGTTCACTCAGGATGCTTTAATTCTCTCATCTGTATCTAATCTGTTCATCAGTCCATTGTATAAAGTTAAATTTAGTTACTATGTTTTTCTGTTCTATAACTTTTCTTTCTTCTCTTTTCTTTTTACCTTTCTCCTCTTTTTTCCTTTCTCCTTTTCTTTCTTCCTGCCTTTCCTGCTCTTTTCTTTTCATTTTTTTCTTCTTTCTTTCCTCTCTCTCCTCTCTCCTTCTCATCCCTCTTCTCTTCTCCTCTCTTCTTTTCTTCTTTCACTGTCTTTCTCTCTCCTTCTCTTCTCTCTTTTTTTCTTTCGACAGGATCTCATTCTGTCTCCCAGGCTGGAGTGCAGTGGTGCAGTCATGGCCCACTGTAGCCTTGAACTCCTGGGCTCAAGTGATCCTCCAGCTGCAGCTTCCTGAGGAGCAGGGACCACAGGCAGGTTCTACCTTGCCCGCCTAATTTGTAAAGCTTTTTGTACAGATAGGGTCTTGCCATGTTGCCTAGGCTGGTCTCAAACTCCTGAACTCAAACGATCTTCCTACCTTGGCCTCTGAAAGTGTTGAGATTATAGATGTGAGCCACTGTGCCCAGCCTAGGATTTCTGATTTGTTCTTTTCTTTTTTTTTTTTGAGACAGAGTCTCTCTCTGTCGCCCAGGCTGGAGTACAATCGTGCGATCTTGGCTTACTGCAACCTCTGCTTCCCGGGTTCAAGAGATTCTCCTGCCTTAGTCTCCCGAGTAGCTGGGATTACAGGTGCGCGCCACCACGCCTGGCTAATTTTTGTGTTTTTAATAGAGACGGGGTTTCACCACGTTGGCCAGGATGTTCTCGAACTCCTGACCTCGTGATCTACCCACCTTGGCCTCCCAGAGTGTTGGGATTACAGGCATGAGCCACTGTACCTGTCCATGATTTGTTCTTTTTTGAAAAATTTATTTATAGAGTTGGGGTCTTGCTATGTTACCCAGGCTGGTCTCCTGGGCTCAAGTGATCCACCTGCCTTAGCTTTCCAAAGTGCTGGAATTCCAGGTGTGAGCCACCACACCCAGCCTGTTTTGTTCTTTTTCTAATCTGTCAAGTTCTTTTTTCTTCTTCTTTTGATTTTTTGTAATTTCCACTTTTCTGTCCAAAATTTTAATCGTGTCTTTTTTGTTGGCCGTTGTTTGAAGCATGGTAACTGAAAGTCTATGGCTGGTATCTCAAGTTGTAGGGTCCTGCGGGCCTGTTTCATCACCTTTGGTCTCCAGCAGTTTATTATGAAGTGTCTGCACGTGGTTTTCTAGGCTTCCTGAGCCTGTAAATGGGTGTCTTTCACCAGATTTGGGGAGATTTGGGCCATGTTTATTCATATACTTTTTTGCGCCAACCTTTTCTCTACTGACACAGTGTTGGAACTTTTGACATCATCTCATACTTGCCATTTTATCCCATGAGTTTCTTCTCTCTGTTCTTCAGATTGGGATTGTTTCTGTTGATCTATTTTCAGATTCACTGACTCCTCTGTCGTCGCCATTCTGTTGAGCGCATCCGGTGAATTTTAGGTTGCCATTGTACTTTTTAGTCCTGAAATTTTCGTTCTAGTTTTTAATTTCTCTACTGAGAACTTCTATTTTTTCATATATTTTAAGAGAGTGTATGTAGCTTTACCTCATGGAACTTATAATAGCTGTTTTAAAGTCTTTGATAACTAACATCTGGGTCATTTTGGGGTTGGCCTCTGTTGGTTGTCTTTTCCCTTGAAAATTGGTCACATTTTCCTTGTTCTTTGTTGAATAATTATGGATTGGGCTCTGGACATTTTGAACATCATGCTGTGAGACTGGTTTCTGGGTCCTGTTAAAGTCCTTTGGATAATGTTGATTTTGCTTTGCAGCTGGGTTGCAGTAAAGCCCATTGGGTTCAGCCCAGGAGTCCGTTTTGCTGTCATGGGTGGTGGCTGCAGTGTTGGTTCAGCTTTCACAGCCTTGGCCTGTGGCCCCAGGCTTGCCCAGGGCGCACACAGCTCAGGAGTCAGCCCGGATCGTGCAGGCTCATGCGTGTCTCTGGGGATCCCTCTCCAGCTCTCCTTTTGTGGATTCCCTCCACACTTTCTGGCTCCGAGGAACCCTTCTTCCTCAGCCACTGCCTAGAAAGATGGGGCTTTTCTCCTTCCTCACCCCACGCCTGGGCTTCCCTGTTTCCGCTGCTCGTGCCGCTACTGCACAGCTCTGTGACTGCAATCAGCTGGGTCAGGCTGGGAGAGAAAAGTGGGAGCCCTCAGGATTGCCCCTCCAGCTTGTAGGGGCCCCTTTTCCTGGTCCTCTGGCCAGACAAAGACAGGGTTTGTCTCCGAGCCTGGCTGTCTGGGGCTGCCCTCAGGTCCAGCCAGGGCAGGAAAGAGAAAATGAACCTGAGGAGTCCCCCGTTTCGGGTTCCGTCTTCAGGATGGACCCTCCTCCCCAATGTGCCTGCTGTGGCTTACTTTCCAGAGTCCTTAGGTGAGTGTTTGTCTCTTGCCTAGAGTTTTTAGCTGTCGTCAGCGGGAGAGAGGGGCTGTCTTGAACTGTCTTCATCTTGGCAGACTTCAGGAGTCTGGGAGCTTGCTTCTATTACTGTTTCTGCTGGCGTTTGCTCATGATATCTTGTCATTTTGCTTAACTGACCATTGTATGTGAAAGATTTGGAAATAATCTGAGGCCTAAGATGTCCTCTTTTCCCAGGGGCAGTGTCCGTCGACTTTCAGTGGTCCTTTTAGAGACAGGAACAGATCTGGTCATCCCACGCGAGGCCCTGGTGGAGGTGCCTCAGAGCTGTGCTCTAGTCCCCCTGAGGCTGGGCTGCTTCAAGTTCGCTCCTGCTCCTGGGTGCAGCCCTTCAAGTTTCCCACCCAGAGTGTGTGGTAGGTGTCACTGGGCAGGCCCCAGAGTCCAGATTTTGTCCTTAGAAAGGTGCAGTGCCAGAAACGCAGCCTGCCATCTTTACCACCTCTCCTGGGATGGACAGCTCCTCCCAGGCACCCTCGGGGGAGAGCGTGGTCCAGGAAGCGGGACGGGTTCTCTGGATTGCGTCTTCTTCCTGAACTTGGCCTGGTGATTCCTCACCACCCGGTTGGGTGACCAGAGCCCCCCGCAGGTATGGATTGTGTGTGCGGAGCCTCTGCGGGTATGAGGGGTGTGTGTGTGTGTGTGTGTGTGTAGCCTCCTGCAGGTGTGGATTGTGTGTGCGGAGGCTCTGTGGGTGTGAGCTGTGTGTGTGTAGCATCCTATGGGTGTCAGTTGTGCGTGCGGAGCCTCCAAGGGTATGGGTTGGGCGTGTGGAGCCTCCGCGGGTGTGAGCTGTGTGCACCGTCCTGCTGTGTCTGCCACTGGGGCTTGCTGGCCTAGCGTGGGGTCCACTGTGCCTGGAAGGAGGCTTCCTCCCACCCCGTCCCGAGGGGCCTCCCATGCTCCTTTGCCCACATTTGCTCCGTGCTTCCTTTCCAGGCTCAGGCTGTGCAGTTTGTGTTTCGGTTGCAGTGGCTGTGCCCCTTGGGGGTCTCGAGATTTCTTTGTGAGCTTGGGGGAGTGAGCTACGGGTGGGAGCTTGTGAGGAGAGAACCTGGTGCCAGCACTTTTCCTGATGGGTTTCTGAGGTGTGAATGAGGATGGCCGGCCAGGCCTCAGGTGCAGAACCTCTGGCCTTAGAGTTTGTGCTCCGCTCTTACGATCCCATGCCCTCCCACGGCCTCTCAGAAGAGCTCAGGGGAAGGAGGAGGAGGGGCTAGGAGGGTTGCCCCTTAGTGTCTGCCTCCCGGCCCATTGGGGTCACTGTCACTGTGCTCATGAGATGGCCCAGGGCGGCTGCTGGCAGGCGGGCTCTGCGGCCCCTCCAGCCTCTCCTCACCAGCACATGGCCTCTGCTCCAGGCTTGCTCTTTCTCCACACTGGGGCTTCTCTTTGCTGAGAGTTCTCTGAGTTTCTGGGAGTGTTTTTGTTTCGTTCGGGCTTCTGCATGTGCTTCTTGGGGCATTGTTCCACAGTCACTTTGGATTCCTTGTCAGTCAGTCCCAACCTTGGGGACGTTGCTTTTTCTCCTGGGGGTTGCAGGTTTTCCTGTGGGTCTTTCTTTTTTGTCAAGGAGCTTTGGGTTGTGTGTTGGGCATTTAGAATATTGTATTTGGAGGCCACGGGTCCTGTTGGAAGCCTGAGATGTTGGTTTTGGTTTGTTCCAGCAGTTAGTCCACCCAGTTACGTCGAGTCTGCAGGCCCCGGCCTGCCTTCTGGGGGCTACAGTTGAGCGTGGGTTTCATTTTCGGTCTTTGTCCTGCTGCTCTGGCTGGGCTGCAGGCTGTGGCTCTCAGAGTGGCTGCTGTGCCACTGTAGTTGCTTTAGGAGTGGCCAGGATGTGACGCAGATTTAAAGGGTCCCTCTCTCCAGCCCCCTGTTCTCTGGGACCCTCTCCCCTCCCTGGGAGGGGAGGAACCTGAAGGTTCCTGAGGGTCTCCCTTCCTGGCCTTCTGGCTGGAAGCCGGGTCTGTACCTGAGCCTGGTGTGGCGTGGCCGGGCCAGCGCCCTGTGGGGTGCGCGCTTGTCTGTGCACCTGGTGCTCCGCTGTTGAGGTGCCGTTTGTTACTGGTTGTCCCTGGGTGGGGGTCAGGTGGTCTTGGCCCTGTGGGGACCATTACATCAACTTTTCTTATCCTTGTGTCTGGCCCCTCCAGGATGGAGCTGGGGCATGGACCACTGGTTGCTTTTACCTCGAGTTGGAATTATTTCCGTTGGCTCCTTACATCCAAACAGGAAGAGTATCCACGTTTTCCAGGTGTAGATGCTCACAGCCACCTTTGGGGCCTCTGTGGAGGTGACTGTCAGTGTCAAATGCTGATAGCCAGTCCGCCCACGGGGACATTCTGGGTGAGTTGGTCTCAGCTCCCAGGTGGCTCAGACAAGCAGCAGAGCAGAGACTCACTGTCCTGCACATCTCGGGGCTGTGCCTGGCACTGCAGTGGCCTGATCTCTTTTCCTGGGGCTGAGTTGGAGGCTGCGGGAGGAGCTGGCTTTAGGTTGGGCAGTGGCCACAGTTGTGGCACCTGCCAGAGGGGTCTTTGCCGTGTGCCGCCATGGAAGAGCCGGCGGTTGGTGTGGGCGCCTCCTCCCGAACCCTGTGCAGGTGCCGCAGGAGGGCTGCAGTCGACAGATGGCCACTTCCTCACGTGCCCTTTCATCCTCATTGCAATAATAGTGACGGAAGGAATAACAGCTGAGACTCCCTTTTGCGTCCATGGAGCTTAGGCTCAGCTGGCGCAGGGTGGGAGATGGACCCTTTCATAGTTCGGAATGGACAGGTAGGGGGCCAAGGTTCAGAGGATCCAGTAGGAGGCCGAGCTAGGACTCTGGGCCAGGTGGCTTTGCTGGGCCCTGCCCGTGGGAGACCCCAGCGCTCCACCTCCTACTCTCCGTCAGCTGCCACCCTTCTGAGTTCCTCCTGCACTTGGTGTTGACCCCTCTGCAGACTGGTTAGAGTCTTCTGACCCCTTCCCAGGGCCTTTCTTTGCAGCTCCCACTGAGGCCTGCCCCGTAGCAGTCCGGCAGCCACCGCAAATGTGCTGCTCATGGGTACTGATGCAGCAGTCCGAGGAGTGACAGACAGCGCTGCCACCCTGACAGTGCCGTTGCCGACTCAGTCTCTAGTCTCTGTGGGTCCCTGCCCTGCCCGTGTCCTTGTTTGACTTTCACTCTGCCCCCTGTAGCCGCACTTCTCCCTACTTCCTCCAGGCCGGGCCCTCCCACTCAGCAGATGCCCTGTCTCCTGCTTAACGTAGTAAGACAAACTGCAGGTGCTGATGGGCCGCCCACCCCTTCCCTGCGTCTGTACCCTGACCCAGTGGAAGACGCTGCCCCGCCTGGGCCCTGTGTCCCTCCCCTCCGCCTCCCGAGGGGCCTCCTTCCTCAGGAGCAGCCCCCTCCTCTTCAGCCGCTCCCGTTGATTGGGTTTTCTTTTCGTCAACATTTCTCCAATCCTTAAAACAGACACATCTCTTTTGACCACACTTTCCCCTCAGAGCAGAGGCATAATTCCTGCTATCCTCACTTCCTTCCTTGTGTGCCTGCGGCCGTCTCTTCACCAGTTCTCAGAATGCTCTTCTTGAGGCTGCCAGCTGAGTCTGGCGGGCTCTGTGATATTCATGCATGCATCCTCTGAGCCTTCCCAGTTGCTCGCTGCCCCTTCAAAACCTTCTCCTGTGGCCTTGGCAGCACCATGTTCTGGCCCCGCCCCGCTCTCGGTTCACTTGTCTGTTTTTTTGGCTTCTCTCCCGACGTCTGTCCTGTGGGCTTGGTGTCCTCAAGTTGCCTTGACCAGCTTCTCCCACCGTGCCCGGCTCTCACTGGATGACTCGTCCCCCTGGGCATCAATGACTGTGTATATGTAATGGGTTCCAAACCACGTCTCCAGCTGGTCCTTTTACTCTAGTGCTTCCAGTCTCCACGCCTCCCCGTTGGAAAGCTCCCTTTGGGTCCCACAGGCTCATCTCTCCTGTCCCCGACTGCCCTCCTCCTCCACACTGCTGGTTTCCTGTATTAGGAAAAGGGACCGTCCTGCTCCAGGCTAGCAGGAATTACAAGTTTGGTGTCTTTGTCGTACTGCATCAGGCACAGGCCTGCTGCTAACGCCTCCTTGGTGGTGGCGCCCCTTCCCGGGGCTGCCTGCCTGTGTCAGCCTCCATTGTCTCTCCTGGCGATGACCGCAGCAGCCTCCTGAGTCCAGGCTCATTCTCCAGTCTTGTTTACAGGGAACTCTAGCAGATGGGGTCTCCTTGTCCTCTGGCTTCTCTGACCCCCTTACTTGACGTGGTCTCGTTCCATTCCTTGTGTGCCTGCCTAAGCCTGTCTCGCTCTGCTCACAGATCCCACAGTGTCCAGTTCCTCCTGGTGCAGGCACGCATAAAAACCTGGTGAGTTAATGAATGAAACATCCAGTTTGCCTCTCCTGTGCAATTCTGAACTGTTGTCATTTGCTAAAATTCTCTTAACAGGTTCATTTTCATGTTTTCGTCTCCCTCTCTCCTACCCACCCCCCTGCTGGCTGCTTCCTTCCCTAAGAAATTTCTCCATCTGCACATCCCACTGCCCCCCTGCCCTACTCCTCAGTGCAGGACTGGTGTCTGTTGCACCTCAGTCCCCCAGCACTCATCCTGTGTGACATCCCTCCATATTGCGTGGAAATTACCTGTTGACTTTTCAGTTGTCTTATGAAGCTCAGCCTGAGAACACTGACTTTATCTCTTTCTGTTTGACTCTGTGACATTTTTGTACATTTTCTGGCTAACATGGGTACTTAGTAATTGTCGAATGAATGTGTATTAATTCTAACAGTCTTACTAGTTTGTAGAAACAACAACAACAACAAGAAACTACTAGAAGTGCATTGAAGGCATTAGAAAGAGTTTTTTTTTTTTTTTTTTTTTTAAGTAGGTATTGATTTTGATAGAACATTAAACGTTCTAGAACTGTGCACATCCAACTCTTGCAGTAGCTGCCTTCATTGAAGTCGGTTACTCATGGACAAGTTCAGTATCTGAGGGCAGAACTGCCATGGCAGGGCCATGGAGGAGCGTGGCCACTGTCACCCTGTGGGGGGTCTGGCCAGGGTCTTCCTTAGGTCGGATGGGAAGGAGTGACATACAGTTAGGAGGGCTTCGCCACTGTCTGAAGCTTTTATCTTTAGGAAGTGTGTCGTTTGCCTTTAATTCTCATTTTCCTACATCTGAAGTTGATGTGAATTAGTTGTGTTATGCATATTCATATATGAGTCAAAAAGGTGATTATATGAATCCCTTTATATTGATTGATTTTAAAAGTGGGCCACCCTATGGCAAACGTTTCTGCTTGGTGGATTGTAAAAGAGAAACTTAAATCAGAGCCGTGGTTGCTTTTTCCAGCCTAGCCAGGTTTCTGGATCTGTGACGTAGGCTCCGCCATTCTCCCTGGGGCTCACTCTGCTTCCATCTAAGGCCAGCCCTCCACTTACGTGCCTGTTCCATCGCCCCCTCTGCACAGAGCCATCACTCTGAGGGGTCCCCGGGGGACTTTCTCCTCAGCTGTGCCAGTTTCTGCTCTCCTAGGGGGGCTGCATCGCAACTGTCCAAGTGGGAGGAGAGGGTGACTTGGACCAGGCTGGTTAGGCTCGAGGTGCCCCCAGACATCTGCATGGAGATGTCAGGTAGGCAGTTCAGGGCAGTGGTCGGGGCCAGAACTGTACATTTGGGGATGACTGTGTGTCTGTGGTATTTCTAGCCATGAGACTGAATCACGTCATTAGAGAGGAGATAGGAAGTGCCCCTTCCAGTATTTGGGGAAATGCGGGGCAGCTGGCCTAGGAGATGGGGATGGAGCGGGCAGTGAGATCAGGAGACAGAGGTCAGGTGTCCCGAAAGTCAGGAGAAAGGCTCCCTCCAAGAGCCCTAACTAGGTGGGCTGCTGGTGTGGTCAGTTGAGTAAGAGGAAGGCTGAGAGTGACTGTTGCATCTTTCCCCCAGCAGCCGGTGTGAACTGCTGCACACGTTGTCAGGTTATGGGATCCCTCGCTCAGTGCCCTCCCCTGACTTCCCTCCACGACCCATGGGTGCACACTCCACAGGCCGCCTGTCCCTGGCCACCTTGCTCCTGTTTCCTGGGACGTCTCAGGCGTGTGCAGGGTGGCTCTGTGCGCTCCTCTGCAGGTCAGCTTTCCTTGAGCAGTTTGTAAGGAGAGCAGAAGTCTTCCCCTGTGCTTGGCGTTGGGTTCTGTTCCTTGTGTCACTGCTGGGC